>NC_080097.1:23215146-23518177 GCF_950005125.1 Chionomys nivalis | reverse complement strand
CAACCTTCCGCAAGACCCAGTAATACCGCTTTTGGGTATAAATCCAAAGGATGCTCAATCGTACCACAAGGACATGTGCTCAACTATGTTCATAGCAGCATTGTTTGTCATAGCCAGAACCTGGAAACAACCTAAATGTCCTTTGACCAAAGAATGGATATGGCAAAGTGATAAATATACACAACGGAGAACTACACAGCAGAAAAAATAATGGCATTTAACCCAGACACAGAAAAACACTTATCACATGTGCTCACTCATAATTGGTTTTTAAACATAAAGCAAAGAAAAACAGCCTACAAATCATAATTCCAAAGAACTTAGACAACAATGAGGACACTAAGAGAAATATACATAGATCTAATCTACATGGGAAACAGAAAAAGACAAGATCTCCTGACTAAATCGGGAGCATGGGGACCTTGGGGGAGGGCTGAAGGGGAAGGAAGGGAGCAGAGAAAAATGTAGACCTCAATAAAAATCAATTTAAAAATACCTTAAGTTTTTTTCTTAATTTCCTGTTAAGGTACATTGTCAGTATCTGGGAGGATGTGCCTTTAAGTGTGGAATTCTGAAAGATTTCCACTTTAGAGATACAAATGTAAGCATCATTTCAACCAACACAGCACTGATGAAAAGCAACATCTGTGATTCCCAATCACCTTGAAAATACACAGAACTGTCTGAAATGTGAAGACAGGGGTAATAGCATATTGTGTCTATACTAAAGAACTTGTGCCTATGATCAGGAATTGCTGCTTTCTGCCAGCTCATCCTGAAATTTTTGTTTTATTCCATCATTTTTGTTCATTTCTATCCATATCCATTTTCTGATGCATCAGCAAAAGTATTCAAGTCCCAACAGTCAAAATATTAATATCCATAGAGAAAGAAAAAAGCTTGTTCTCTTTAAAAATTCTATCATTTGTTAAGAAGTTTAGACAATCCAGTTCATCCTCATTTTCATGTTCTAAACAGAAAGCTTAGTTTTCCTTTTATCACTCAAATGAAAAATAGAAAATGATTTATCTTCTCAATAAATTTCCACCCTCAAGAAACTAATATAACTTTGTATTTGTATCCATTGAATAAGCTGTATATCTTATAACAGATCAGACACTGGGGAAGTCGCACTTATGCTTTGTTAAACAGAAATGTTTGAGATGTAGAAAATATTTAAGAATATTTGTAAGTGCTGTAAATTAATGTAAAAGCTACATTTTAGACATATTTTTCACATCTTACCAATACAAATTTGCAGAATGTAGTTTCATGATGTAATGCCGAAAGAGTAAATTGTAAAACTTGATTGAAACATGATTAAACAAATAAAATATTGAGAATTAAAGTTACCATTAAAATTTCTGTTACGTTAGGATTTGTGACAAGATGCTTCTAATTTTGTTGGTAAATATTTGTAAATGTTTTCCTGATAGTTTTGCATGTGTATATGGGAGCCAGAGAAAGAAACAGAGTGTCTGTATTGCTCTGCCACTGTATTTATTTATTTATTTAGTGACAACACATGACTTAAATGAATCTGGTTATCCAGGAATCTCTAAGGATCTGTTGCTCTTTCCACAGCACTGGGGTTATACAAGGGACTTAATTCCAGTCTTCATGATTGCATTCCAAACACCTCATAGACTAAGTCATATTCCCAACCACTTTTCTATTATCCTAATGTATTTAATTGTATTTATAAAAATTTTATTATATACATAAGATATACTTAAGGGAATAAGGTTCAAAAAGAACCCTATATTCATGATAGTATTGAATACTCCACAAGTTTAGTCATAGCAATTCATCTTTATTAGCACAGTAAATTGCAAGATATAGTATCAGCTTATAATATATTGGACATTGTCCATCTTTGAAGATATAACCTGAACATAATTTCTATACATATTTCTAAACATAAATTTATCTATAAAGCACTATATAAAGGAAGAGGGAGTTATTTAGTAATCTAAAAGTTTGCTTGGTAAAAATGTCTATTACGTTGGATCTTGGCTGAGATACGTACTTTTTAAAACAACAACAAAACAATTATACATGCAAAATTGAGTTATATAAACTATAGCCCAAATGTCAGAGAAAATCCTAAGGTAAAAACATAGGTAAATATTTATCAACTTTCTGCAAAGACAACATATTAAAATGGCCAAAGGGTGCATTCATTTTAATTAACGTTATGGTTAACAGAATCCACAAACAAAAATACATAATCAAATTTGATTTGAGATAGTAAATAATTTCCAATATAAGTACATACTTTAAAATATACAGAGAACAACTTTAATATTATTAACTTATGCAAGAATTTTATACTTTTTAACAACAATCAATGCCTTTTCATCATTTTTTTTAACATGAGAAACTGGTAGTACTTGTAACCTTAAAGTTTATTGGAAATGTTTTGTAGTTGAAATTTTGATGAACAAAAACAAGGTGTGCGAATTTAAAACATGGCTTGAAATTCTCTGACACTTCCAAAGAAATGAAAAATCTACTTTTCTTTATCTTATAATGGATGTGTTTATCGTTGTCTTGCAGATTCAAACGCTTATAACAAGTCATGTAACTATATTCCTGAACTGCTCACTTAGGTTCACAAGAACATTTGGTCCTGAAGCCGTAAAGCATCCAGAGTCCTGTTGCCTCAAGATTTCAGTACTCTAAAATCAGATTTCTTGGGAGGAGGCAAGAAAATACTGTAGTCAATAATTCAAAGCAGATTTCTTTAACTTTGTAGACATCTCAGGCTAGAAGCCAGATTGATGAGTGATAAATTTATCAGATACTTCATTACCCCCATTTGTAATGTATCCCGTAAAATATAAGTCTTTACAGTAACCTTTCCTGGTATACCATATAAATTTCTATCCAACAGATTAAAGTAATTGATTCATTCAGCTACGCATTCTAACATATTGGAACATAGCTACAGGTAAACAGAAGAGTATATAGCTAGTTTTAAATGTTAATTTTTGCTAATGTAATATCATAAATATGATTTTTAAAAGATATTTATATTTAGAAACCTGGAAAGAGAAAGATGGTTGAGTAATTTCTTTTGAGTGCTTAAAATTTAATGTATCTATGAATCACCTGGAGATCTAGTAAAGTATAACTTTTGATTCAGTAGCTCAGAGCTGGTGGGGAGAGATACTGCTTTCTCATAAACTTACACACACAAGTGCTGCTGGTAAGCCAGGCAGCCTTCAAATACCACAGCTCCTCTCCAATCCCCTCACTGTTAATCTGCAAAATTGAGATCTCCAACATCCAGTTCAAGTGGCTTCTAACAGTCTCTCACTCCAGCTCCTGAGTGTGTGATGTCCTCTTCTGCTTCTTTGGGCACTAGCACACAATGAGCATACACACACAGGGACATCAAAATGAATCGTGAAAGGGAAATCAAATTGTACCTTATCATAAGCAAATGTGCATGGGTGTTATGTTTTGAACTCTATAGTAAGAATAATGAAACTTTTATATTCCATTGGTTGTGCTGAAATTAAAAAATTAAAAATTAAAAAATCTCTTCATTGTGTATTATCATACTTTTATACATGTGTTCATTGCATAATTTAATAAGATATTCAGTCTGAATTTATAAAATATAAATTTCAGTGAAAGAGGTTATAATTGGGTGTGTAATTGAACAATATTATTTATAGACTGAGAAACAGGAAGCATCATAGAGGTTACAGAGTGAAGAAGTATGTAGTTTTGCCAGGTTGTTGCTGCTGCCTGCTGTGTAGTCCCCGTTTCCCGAGGGGAGGGGGCAGTGGGTAAGACGATGCAGAGGCAATGGCATAGACACCAGGAGATTTCAATACAGAAGCTCTTTATGGTAAACAGATTGGGGTTTTTTATGGGGTTAGGAATAGTAAGCTGCCGCAGGAATGTTTCTGATTGGTCCTTTTGAAACTGGCGGTCACTGCTGGCATGTCGTTATTAGCTAGGAGTATGCGTCATTAGTTACCATGCTTTTGGTCAGCTGATTTTGCTTACTAATTGTGAGTTTGCATGCACTTGCTTGTGCTTGCGCTATTGCCCTGCCTCGGAAGTGTACAATTTCATGTCCATAAATGCTATCGTAAGCAAGCCCTAAATTGAGTACTTTCTTTTATAAGAATTGCCTTCATTATTACGTCTCTTCACTGCAATAAAACAGTATCTAAGACAATGCACTTATTATTTCTACATATAAGCAACACCTCGTAAATTTTCTCTATATTTCTGAATCCTGAGCTACAGAGCAGGATAATTTCTTCCACTTTGAGGACCCAGAAATTGAGAAGCTATCTAGACTACAAGGCCATCATTTTTTCATTCACTGTGCACTTACAAAATTATATAGTTGATGTTTCATTCATAATTAATGTAGAGAATATTGAATTGGTATAAATAACTTTATAACCTTCTTCCAATTCATTTAATAATTGTCAAACATGTTTTACATTTCTTTTCTACACAAGAAATTAATATAATACCTTGAATCCCCAATCATGTTAATTAAATCTAAAGACAAGGGACACATTTATTTTAATGTTAATGCAATTATTCTGGAATTATCTAAAGAATGCTGGATGTTGATCAATTCCCATTAATATTTTCTAAAATTTTTACTTTGGATGTTTATACCAGAGTTGGAAATAATGGGTCTATAAAAATGACTAATGTATCAAAGCCCCTACCCCACACCATGCTTGAGATTGGGTTGGGCAGTATGCAGTCAAGTACCAGCCAGAGATTCTAACCCCAGCCGGCAGCCAGACTCCACCAAAATCCTCCACCCCATGCCTTGTGGCCAGTTTTGATGGAACGCAGGCAAACACACCAAACAAGAGCCTATGACATTGGGTGGTTAGGCACTAAAGTGATCTCTTTGTGTTGAGGAAGCAAACTGCAGTACAGTACCATGGCGACCGAAGTGGGACAAGGAGACACAGTCAGTCCTGGGACGGTCCATCCTAGACTCTGAAGAGAAAACACAGGCCCATCCAGTACTTCAGGTGCTGTGGACAGAGAAATATCTAAAGAGAAGATAAAGAAAAGTAGCAAGCTGAAATGGTGAGTGCCCTGATCCCTTTACCAGCAGCAAAACATGGGAAAGCTTGCCCAGCCCTTTGTCTGGGCAGTACAACAGAGATGAGCCTCTTGATGAGAGAGCAGAGTTAAGACAACCCTGAGAACATGAGGGTGAAAAAGCTAGCCCACTGCTCATCTTTTACATGGAGGCATGGCTAGGGAGAAATGCCCTTCCTCCATGCCTCATATCAATGCCTAAGGCAAGACAGACAGTTGATTCTGAGGTAACAGGAGTGGGAGAGCTGTCCCTACCTACCACAAGCTGCAACACTAAGGGGAACAGACCCTACACCTCTCCAGGAAACCACAGTAGAGCAAACCTTGATAGTACAGGGGTGGGTAAGGCAGTCCTGAAGTTGTGAGCATGAGAAAACTGTCGCCATTTCTCTTCTTTCCCCCACCCCAACCACCAACACCTGAGGTATATGATGGAGTTGACCAAAAGGTCACAAGAGCCAGAGAACAAGTCGTGTGCCTTGCCTGGGCAACACAATAAACCCAACCCTGTTGGAGCTGGTGATGAACCACTTAGTGAGCAAGAGAGCTGTCACTATTTCTCATCTGTCTTGAGGTGACTTGAGTGGTGGATAGCTGGTCTCCTCCCAAGCTCCCATCAATGCCTCGGGCAAGTGGGAGAGCTGGGCCTGTGATCAGAAGATTGGGAGAGCAGTCCCCAACATCCCCTAGATGCAAAACTGAGGAGAGTAGCCTCTTCACCTTGCCAGGAGAGGGCAGTAGAGCCAACCCTGTTAGTGCAAGTGTGTGTGAATCAGCTTCAGAATTGTGATTATGGAGAGATGTCACCATTACCCATCTGCCTGCCACACCCATCCATGCCTTAGGCAGGTGTGAGAGCTGGTCCTGCAGCCATAAGAGTGGGAGAGTTATTCTTGGTACCCAGCAACTGCAGCACTCAGGAGAGCAAGCCCCTTACAGAGTGGGAAACACAACAGAGCCTACCCTGTTAGTGGAGGTATAGGTGAACCAGTCTGGAAGTAGTGAACAAGGGAGAGTTGCCCCCATTACTCATCTGACATGAAAGGAGAGAAGCCACCACCACCACCTTCCACCCATCAATGCCTGAGACAGGTGGAGGAGCAGGCCTTGATGTCATAAGAGCAGGAGGGCTGTCCCTGTCACTCAACTGCAGGACAATGGAAAGCGACCCTGCATCTCTCCTGGGCAACACAATAGAGCTGGGCCTAATAGTGCATGTGTTGGAGAGTAGACCCCAAGAGAGGGAAAGCAGGTTGTAAGAGGTGAATCAGCTGGGGCAATGCTGGAGAAGTCACCCTCATAGTGAGGACAGGGGGAAACTGGTTGTCAGATCAACTCTACAACTGCCTAGGCACAGATCCTTGGTTATGACTTGGCTTGACACAACATCCACCCCATCTATGATCTGCTGGAATGTATGAAAAGACCTGGCCTGTAGACTCAAAGTTGCAGAATCTCCATAGCATAGGGCAGCAACAGGACAGCTAGGAAGAGTCCTAGTGAAGGCCCAGCCATTTGAAAAGCATATAAAGATATTTTACATAGTTTCATACATTCACTATGTAAAATATCTTTATATCTTTGAAGGGAAGCATAAAATGATGAGTTCAATAAAATACCAAGGCATTCACTGGATTAAAACTGTTAACAATAAACTAAGAAACTAGAATACTGTTCATTGTACCTTGATGATACTCTGTTTAAAGATAAAACACTGTATGGATTTTGAGGAAACACCCAAGCTTTTTCATGATGATCTTGTTAAAATGATGATAAGTGAAGATAAATAATATTACAAATCAATGTTTAAAATTTTAAATGAAAATTACATTTAATAATGCACCAGGGTCAGATATATGATCACACCAAAATTTTCTCATCTTCGGTTAAATTAGTATTGATTCACATTCCACACTGTAAGCAAGTATTTTTGTTAGCCAAACTAGTGCGAAGTTGCACAGACAATGAAACACTCATCGGTTTAAAGAAATAATTATAATTTCACTCATCTAACTCAAAAAAACATAAAAATATTACAGAAATAAGACTAACCATTTTGAAATATTCTTTCTCTTTTCTTATTTTTAAGAATATATTTATAGATATGATGGTAATATACAGAAAATTTATAATTGCAAAAAATGATGATTTTCAAAGCAGATTATTTGTCTGAAGTAAAGGTTATCAGAAGAAATTTGACCTACCAAATTCTATTTTGCATGTAATATATTCTATTTATATTAAGTGATTATAATTTGTACATTCTTTCTATATTTAATCATATATTGTACTCACAAAGTCAGGTAGTTTCCTACTGTAAGTGACTGTCCTTGAACACTAAGGTCAAAGAGAGACTTAAATACATTCAGATGTTGCATATATGATTTCTGAAGAGGTGTTTAATTAATATTTTCACAGAAACAAGTTTACCATATACCTACTGTGTCCTGGGCATTCTTCCAGGCATAACCACAAGGAATTCAATAAATTTTCCACAGACATTTTGTTTGCATGAAAAATACAGCCTGCCTCTTGCTTTAACAGTTTAGTTTCTTTAAATTAAATAATCATATATCCGTATGTTTAGATATCATTGCATCCCTGATGAATACACGTTTGCTAAATATCTCAGCATCAAGATGATTGTACTTAATAAGCCAAGATTTTTTGTGAAGACAAATAACTAATTTTAGATTCAGAAGATGTTTTTGTTATACCTTAAAATATTTAGTTGTTATAGGAGCTATAATAATTTTTCTCAGAAATGCATACTCTAGTGCTTGTTATGAAGCAAGAGAGTTACATTTTATTGTACCAACTCAAACTTGTGTTTATTTTCCTCTTCTATTCCTCTGGAGTTAATTCTAATAAATTGAACTTTAGTTCTTCTGTAAGTTTTCCTCGGTAAGTATTTATACTTCAACAATTTTACCTAATATTCCTATTTTTTCATAACATTCATAAAGATCCCAACACACATATATGGCCACATGTCACACTGAAAATTCTGTGTTTGCACTTATAAAAACTAACTGTACTATTGCATCTGTTTCAGACTATACAGCAGTCTCAAAGGGCCAGTACAATGGTTCTGTGAGGAAAGGTGTTTGCTGACAAGGCTGTCAACCCGATTTTAATTCCCACTACCCACATGCAAGTTGTCTGTTGTCCCTCAAATGTGCACCATATAACCAGCCTTCTCTACCCATAAAAATAAAAAAATCAACTTAAAACAAACTTCAAGATACTGTTTCAATTACTAATATGTGACATAGTATTTCATGTTTTATAGAGTAACTGAGTATTAGAAGATTAACTATATTGAACACCACAGTGTTAGGTACCTAAGAAGGAAATAGTTATTTAGTATATACACTTGTTTATCAAACAGATAATAAAGTTCTGAGCTCTGTATTTGTCTGAGAATAAAAGCAGTACTGCTTGCCATACATATTTGGAAATATGTCATGTCTACATTTCTCCATGATGCTCAGTTTACTCTTTTCCTTCTTTCTTTCTTCCTTCCTTCCTTCTTCCCTTTTTCCCTCCTCCCTCCTTCCTTTTCCATTCAAACTGCATCCCCCACCACCAAAGGAAAAGAAGAAGGAACATCAATAGCAAAAGGCAGCTACAGAAATGCAGCACCTAGAGCAAGCTGCACGCTTTAAAGGGAACACTTCTACTTGTCCTTGTGGTCTAGGATACCCTACACAGAGAATCTTCTCTATAAGAAACTGCAGAAATGATCCCTGAAAGTATAGTCTTGTTCCTGTTTACTGTCTATAATTCTGAGATTAATGCCAGAGGAGGGATTTGCAAGTATAATTTTAACTGATAACTGAAGCTGTATCTCAGTTTTAAAAAGACAGTATTTCAGAATGTCAACATGAATGGAAGTGTCAAATTGATGCTTAATAGTAATTTGTTTATTTATGCCAGTCTGCACTTAGATGGTAAAAAAGGTAGGTACCAAAAAATAAAGGTTCTTTCTTTTAAAACACTGAAGTAGATGTCCTTTTAGTTCACTGCCATAAATTTCATTACTGTTAATTGGAGATTTGCATGTGCACTGAGAAAATAATATACCTCATTATTCTTGAGTAACAGCTACTGACTTTTAAAGGCCATTTACAATGTGTGACAGAAAACAAATAAAGCAACCACTTAGCATTAGGAAACTTGTTTTTTTTTTCATACAGAAGAATATATAACAAAAGTTTTCATGAGCATTACTCTGCCTTGGATTGAAATTTAGATTTGAAACACCACGATCTTTGAAACCTATGCTTGCGGCTTAACGAGTCAGTGAGAACGTGAGGATGTGTAGCTGTATGTTGCCTTGTAGGTAACCTTGACTCTCAGGAATATAGGACTGGTGTTGTGCTCTCATCTGTCAGAGTTTCATTCTGCCTTTTATTGTGATTTGCATTTGCTTGATGGTAACAGCTGTCTGTTCTGTTTTGCAGTATCGATTGTCTGCTGTTTCTTCACAGGGGACTGTCTATTCAGATCACTAATCCTTTTACTGGTTTGGAAGCATCTGTGTATAAATGTTCAATTCTAATTTATTCAAATATTTTAAAAACTAACAGGTTTCCTGTTAGACAATTGAAATAAGGTTAGATCATTCTCTGCATTATCTCTTCATTTGGGTGATTTTGTTGCTCTGAAATGGGTATTTAATATCATGTATTCTCATTTTTAATTCTCAGGTTCTGTCCTGTGCTTCTGAAGAATTCTCTTATGCATACCTATATTTAAAATATTTTCTACATCTTTTCCTCTGATAGGGTCAAAGTATAGGTCTTGTGATAAATTTTTTGATCCTTTTGGATTAATTTCTATGCAAGGTAAGGAATGTGGAATTAAATCTGTTCTTTTGAATGTAGAAAATGAGTTTCCCAGTATCATTTTTGACATGCCTATTTTCATAATATTTACATTTTTGACAATTTTGTCATAAAATTTATTAGCTGGAACACTTTAAAATGATTTCTGCTCCCAGTCTGCAATACCATTACCCAACAGTTTTTTTCCACAAGTGTCATGATGCCCTTGTCATTAAAGCTCTGTAGTGTTATTTGAAATCATGTATTTGTTAGTTTAACTTTTTTTTATGCTTAGAATTGTGTTGACTATTTTGGGTTATTTGTTCTAATTTTCCATATGAGGTTTATTATTTGATTTCCTATTTCTATAAAACGATCATTTAGATGTTGAAATGAATTCTGTTAAATCAGAAGACCATTTTTTGTAATATGGATAATGATAATCCATCTCAACCAAATCAGAATGGAAACATAAGAAAACAAATAAGCAATTCAATAGAGAGAGTGGGGAAAGGAAATTATTGCATAGTTTGAGAGAAGAGGTTTTAAGAGGTGTAGTTACTGTGAAAACCAGCATGTGTTTTACTAAAAATAAATAAATAAATAAATAAATAAATAAATAAATAAGTGAATAAAAATAAAAGTAAGTATGATCCAACTATACCATCCTTGGGCATATGTTCAAAGAATTCTGTAATTTTCAATGGAGATACTTTCACATATGTTTGTTGCTGTGCTATTTACAATAGCAAAAAAAATAGCAAGCTTTGGTGCCCACAATAGATAAATAGATAAAGAAAATTGAGTGCATATATATGATTGTGTTTTTTAAGCTATATACAAAAAAACTAATTAGATGCTGTTAATGATCTTTCAAATGTATATGTAGATATACACAAAATCAGAAGCAGGATTATTTAAATAAATAGAAACCTCATAGACCTGTGTCGTCTTCTGTCAGTTTCTTAAAATCATGATTTTATACTGAACATTTAAATTGGTTTTATTATGTGAATTTCATGTCTCTTATTTGCTAGTTACTGAATAGTATACATGACGTCTTTTATTTGAAGCTAGTATAAATGTAGCATCTTAATGATTCTGTGATATTTTTGGAGTGGAATTTATCATCACTTTCAGAGAGAGGCATTTTATTCTAATAAACCTGACAAACAATATTATCACAGTTTATAGGATATAAAGATTTTCTAAAAGATTACATTTGGATATAGATAATTTAACATTCTTAATTTTCAGTGAAGTCAAAATAATTTGAACATATACAATTTATTTTATAACATTTCTGATGTGCAGAAAGAAAAAAAATATTATATTTACAGTTATCTTACTAACCAGAAAGATTCAAAACATTTTGAGATGATAGAGTCCTTACTGGTCATTACCAATGGAAGAACTTTAGAATCAAGACCTAAAGTGGTTTATTGACTGAATGTTAACGATAAGCTATTACCTGTTCTTGGAATCTTGAACTCTAGATCACTATTCTAAGACAAAATTTGTGATAAACAGCATGACTTAAAACATAAAGATCTTAACATTGATTAAAATTCTAACTCATTTTGATGAGTTAATAATTTTAACTTATTACATGTTTTGCTGCTTAAGACATTTTTTTTTTTTTGATTTTCCACTTGGGCAATGGATTATTTCCTCTCTGGTTTAGAAATCTGTTATGATTCTTGTTTAAGTGTGGCAAAGGGACTATAGGATCTTAAGAGCTGATAAACCTAAATTCATTACCCTTGGATTCAAGTCATAAGCTCCCTTGATTCTAAAGATTAAGTATGCCAGGATATACTCATAAGTACTTTCATTCATTTCCCTTAATCTGGCCTGCCACCAGAAAGTGTCACCTACTTTTTTGGCAAAGTCTTCCAACTTAAATAATCTGATAGAGAAAACTCATCAGAAGAGTGCCCCAAAGCAGTTAAGTTTTATTTAACTGCTGATGCAGACAACTTGACAGCCAAAATCAGTGACTCCCCACTTCTATACAGGCAAGCATTTCTGTCCATTGGAGATATTACTGCTTATGTCTTTCCATTTGTAGAACTATTCAACTTCTTAAATATCATCTGATATTTAGAAACCAATTAATGAAAGAGAAGAGAACTTATACATTATAGATTTTCTCACTTTGGTAATTTGGAAATGGGGTTATGATAATAGCCTCAGGGTTTGAGTTTAAAGTGGTTTTGATTTGATATTCTTTGGCCTTCTTTGGCATTCTTATCATCCCCCAAACACTCTTGTGCTAGTTTCCTTCAACATCTTCTTAGCTTCCTGGCTGTCCTTCAATAATCTTTGAGATTTTCCCATATGATTCATAACAATGCAGGTAGAGCAAGGACCTCAGGGGCACAGACTCAGAACTGCAGGATCTGAAGGACAAAAGAAGTCCACCCAGAAAGAAAATTTGTTTCTCACCAAGAAGAGATTCTCTCATTAATTAATAAAAATAACATAAGGAAGAATTAATAGGCATGAAAATTTATCTGTAAATGTATAATAATTCTAGTTGAAATTTATTTAATAGTGATTTCCTAGGTTGCATAATTCAAGTAAGGCCTATTCTGTACACATGTCCCAAGAAACTGTGACTTAAAAACAGACAAAGTGTTGTTGTAATTTCCCTTGTAAATCATATGTTTGGCTAAAACATATAGGAAAAGTAAGGCCACTTTCTTGTTTTAAGCTTTTCTATTGTCATGTACACATTATAGCAAATTTAAATCAAATTAATGAGGTAGCAACCCTTAATATTGATTGGAATGGTAACTCATTTTGATGTTAGTAATTTTAGATTACTCTGTTTCAACTAGTTAGTTAAGACATTGACATTTTCATTTTGGCAATGAACTTTCACCTGCATGATCTAGAAACCTGTAAGGATTCTTGTTTTTGAAACTATGGCAAAGGTGCCATAAGATCTCAAGAGATAGTATCAGGTAATTAATCCTGGATTCAAGTCACAAACTCCCCTGACTGAAGATGATCCATGTCAGCATGCAACCAGAATAATTGACATCAATTTTGAAAGGTCAAAAGCAGGTTTCTATGGTATTTTGACCTTGGGGAGGTCAAATAGTTATGGTTTTAAATTATGAATTAGTAAGTATTAACCACTCCTCAGATGCAAGTATTAGTCAGTAGAAGTACTGTTTTTCTTCTTCATATTAAAAATGCTCTTAATTCCGCCTCCTACTTCTGTGAGATATGTTCCTTAGGCTTGCTGTTACAAGAGTGAACCTGCTCTTAGATTTTAAGCCAATTGTTTTTCTTGACATTAAAAGGGGAATAGTATGTTAAAGAATTAACAATCTATCTGGAGGCCCCAGAAAATGGATATATCTGTGAAGATGTTTCAACAAATTTTCACTTAATAATTTTAATGAGATGAACTATTTCACTGCTTCTATCATTATTAGGTATCATCAAGTGGAGCCTAAAATCACTCACTCCGCAAAAATTAAATTTATTGAAATATTTTTATAAGCAAGATGGATTATTTGAAAGATATTAATGGTGATCACAAAAACATAACTCTTATTCAAATTGAAATCACCGAGGAATGGAAAATATAGAGAGCTATCAAAAAGACATACATCTATTATTTAGATCACAAAAGAGTGAGTAGATATGTATGAATTCTGTGTCTAAACAAAGAAACAGTACTCTTATAGTGATCAGAAGGTATATTCCTGCCCTGATTATCACACACACACACACACACACACACACACACACACACACACACACACATATTCTGCACCGAATGAAGAAGCATAAATAGACACAATAGAGTGCAAAACAGGGCAGACTAGACTTTATTCCTCGTGTCTTATGATTAGTATTTTCTGAATTAGTGGATAAAAAACAAGTGCTTTCCTGACTGTAGAACTGCAGGATAATTTAGATGAACAAGGTTAAGGTCACTGACCACACTGATCTTCAGAGTTAACTTAAGAACAGGCATTTGTCCTGTTCATCCTTGATTCAGAGCTACTCTAACTTGACCTTTTCCATTTTCCCTGATGCTCAGATACAGTGTTTCCTACCTCAGATGTTTTGAACTGTGTGGTAAAATCAGTAAACTCTGCGATTTCTGTCATGAGTTTCCCTTGAGAACTCTCTAGATATCCAAAGAATTTCTCCAAAAAGTATTTTTTAAACCAAAAATAGACCATCCCTGACTTAAAACTCTATTACAGAGCTACAGTAATGAAAACTCTATTTCTTTTATTTTTATTTTTTGCTTTTTGAGACAAGGTTTCTCTATGTATCTTTGGCTGTCCTTGAACTCACTCCGTAGACCAGGCTGTCCTGAACTCACAAAGATGTGCCTGCCTCTATCTCTAAAGTGTTGTGATTAAAAGTATGTGCCACCACACCCAACTACTCTCTACTTTTTTTTTTTTTTAATTTTAAGGACTTTATCCTTTTTTCTTTTCTCTCTCAAGCCTACATATATTTTTAAACACACTGTAAAATTGTTTAGGGGTTTTATTCATCTGAATCAATCTTTACTGTATATCTCTTTTTTTCTGACCACATGAGTCTTTAATTTGCTAAGTGATATGGCTAGGTTTAAAGCTGTGAGTTTGACGGTTGGATACACCCCATTCTTTAGCTTTCTGAGAGTCTAGCCTCATGGTGGAGGTACTGGCCAGAGTCATGGTTATTGGCACAACTCTATGGTGTTTGAAGGTCCCTTCCACCACCAAGAAATATACTGCCATTTAAGTGTTTGGTGGCAGGGTCTCTTAAAAGAGCTGCAAAGTTTCACAGCTAATGCTGAGTCAGGAAGCCTCTCTTAAATGAGATGTGCTTGCCTGTAGCAAAGAGAGAAAAGCAGAGAAATTGCTATTACCAAGAAGCCATGCTTAACATTGTTATTGTGTGAATAGTATTTAGTTTGGGTAAAGGCTCAGGGTAGGCAAAGATCAATTCTTCAAGTTCAGTGATTTGTGTGTGATCTTCAGCATTTAAAACTTACAATCAGTTTGTAAAGAGCAACCAATAACATTAGCAATAGCCTGGGTTGATCTGGGTTGATTGGGGTCCTTTGGCCAGTAACTGAATCAGATGTAATTCAATTCCGGAAATGAAGGATGAATTTAGTGACACAAGATGTTCCATCCAGACTCGGTCTCTCCCCATTATTTTGTGATTTTATTTAGATCACATTCATCCAAAAGCTTTGAAGCCCATATACCTTCAAAAATAGCAATATCAAATATCATAGTGATTAAAGATCCATCATACAATCCAAGGAGTAGATTCCCCCAACTCTATTTTCTTACCACAAACATTCTGAGGTCCTTCAGATTTATTTATTTATTTATTTTTGCCTACTCCAAAATAGAGTCTAATTCTTAGCTCTACTATACATGGTTTAGAGTTTAAAGAAGTACTTGCATGAATTCTATAAAATGGGTCTTTTGATAATGCTTTGTTCCTTATTAATGTTTGCACAATGAAATTTTGAGGGCATAAAAGGATTGATAATAACTTATTCAAGAATGCTTCAGGTCTGTTTTTATATATCATAATGCATACCTTGCTACAGGATTCTATTATGTCTTAGGAACACTTCTGTCTTAATTGGAAACAGCCACTAAAATTTAATTAGCATTGTCAAACAAAAGAAAGGATAGCATGCCAGCAAATTGTTCAAAAATTAAGATTTATGTCCTTAAAAATTCTGTACTCTCATTATTAACTTATCAAAATATATAATATGAGTAATACATAGCATATGTATGAACATTTTTATTGATTTGTTAGACTATGTTGGTTTGTTTGTATTTATTATACTCATTTTTAAGCAGATTCACCTTTTCATTAGACATGTTAACAAAAATTTCAGTCAAAGAGGCCAAAGTCCATGTCATGATCAGACTCCTTGGATTCTTCCTTCTTTGCTTCTATTTTCTTCACCTGAGCTGCGGAAGCAGTGGTGCGAGGGAGCAGGAACAGAGGACCCTGTGGAGCAGGCTCAAGAGCTTGTATATTGCTGATGAAGCTTCCAATGTTGACATTAGCCAGAGCCTCGGCAAACAAACCAGGCAAAAAAGATTCAACATTGACCCCATCTGCATATATATGTATTTCATATTCCAAACTATTGTGATATTTACTGTTAAATTTTTTAATGAAAATGAATAACTAATTTTTACATAATGGACAACTTGAACAAGAATGTAATGCCAGTGATGATGAAAATGTCAGAAACATAGGAAAAGAATAAGAAGTACGAAAGTAAATCTGCCTTGAACAAATATGCTTTCGTTTATAGACTATATTGGGATTCAGTTTAGAACAATGAATGATTTCCATATCATTCACGACTTCAGGAAGCATGAAATATTGACCCCATTTTTCAAAGAACAATCAATTTCTCATAAGATATAACAAGTAAAACTTTAGATCATGCTATTGATCAATTCTTAGGATAAAGTACCATTTTTAGATGAAGTAAGTATATTAGTAATGATTTGTTTTAAGTTCACTTTGAAATAGTTGTGAGAAAATTTAAATATTTTGCCAAGGACAAAAAATTAAGAAAACAAAAAATTCTATCTAAATGTATTCTACATTCTCCTTATTTGGGTAGACTCCAGTATACAAATGATCCTTGTTTGTGGCAATTTATAAAACAGAAAATACAATGTGAGGTATTACAAAATATTTAGACTCATGAGAAACCATTGCAGCATGCTTAAATTTCAATGACAGTTTCCAATAAAACAAAATGCTTCAAGCTACAATAGGATCCTATCATTTGAATTTGATACAAAACAGATATTGCAGAATATTTATACACTGTATAAAGCTATATTACCATGATTGGTTTTTAAAAAGAGCTAAATAGCCAATAGCTAGACAGGAAGTATAGGCAGGACTTACATACAGAGAGAGGAAGATGAGGAGATAAATTGAGACATGTGGAGTCAGACACACAAAATGGGAGAGAGGTAAAAACCATGTGACAGAACACATGTTAAAAATATTTGGGTTAACTTGAGAGCTAGAAAGAAGCCTAAGCTATAGGCTGAAATTTCATAATCAATAATAAGTTTCTGTGTTATTATTTGGGAGCTGGCTAGCAGTAGACAGAATAATTTGTTACACAAGATATACACACCTACATGAAGAAATTTTTAGCAAATATTCAGAAGACATTCACACACACAGAGAGAGAGAGAGAGAGAGAGAGAGAGAGAGAGAGAGAGAGAGAACACACAAGCTAGCTGGGTGGCCTGGACAAACAAGCAGGACTTCCTTCTATCCTTCTACAGTATGTTAGTTATAGAATCTTATTTAAATAATTAGATATTGATGGCCTCAAATTAGGTCTTTAAATGAAAATTATAAATTGTGTAACTCCAGTAAATTGACTATACCTACGGGACCTTTTGTTTTATGCTAAAAATTCAAAAACAAAAATATCAAAATAATCTAACTTTTAACTAATCTATAGCTGAAAAGAAAGTATCAGTTATCCTTTATATGTGATTGATGAATGACTTATGTTTGTGTAAAGTCATTCATTTCTTTCAAGCTTAAATATATTTGTTTCATGGCTCTTTCAGTTTTTTGTCTTCCTTTTAAGCTTGAATGTGTCATTTAATAACCACAAAAATAACACTGAAATAACAAAACAGAGAGATAAAATGTAAGCTAATATCAGATGTTACAGATTCATAGATAAATACATTGTAGTCTTTTCTTGAAAGTAAGAAACCTTTAACTAAATATAATGGGGGTGAAGGTGATTTTCTACATTATGTCATGCAGTGCTGTCAAAATAAAATATTTATTTTTCATTGATAGTAGGAGGCTTATGGCAACATTCCTCTTCCTTTTGAAATATTACCAGTTAAATAAAGCATGAGCTCTAGAAAGATGTTTGCTTTCATTTCCTTATATAGACTTCAACATTCCCTGTTTTCTCTCCTACAGCATACCCTAAACTGATTTCTAGGACATATATTTTGTTACCTATCTAGCACTTGAATTCTAAGACACATAAAATTTAAAAAAAATAAAGTTTCAAGAAGATAAATGATTCTAGATAAGTTTCTTTTCTCAGAAAACAGCAGTGAATAAATCCTTTGCAGATGAATGATATGGACTGAATATGAAATGCATATAATCAGAATCTTTAAGGTTAGAAGGAAGTATAAAATAGCAGATTATATTCACATTTAATCATAAATAGTACATATGAATTATTAAAACCACATTTTTTACTGCCAAGTATATCATTATTAGTTTGCACTAGCAAATATCTCCTTATTTTGAAACTGGGTAATGATTTTACTTATGTAAAATCATAGATAATGTTGGCATGAGGGATGTGTATATCATTACATCTGCTTGGGGCTAATACCATGGCTCTGTCTATAAAGATACCTTTCACTGAATCTAATAGCTGGAGATCAATTCCGAGACTCACATGGTGTTAAAACATGTTAGACTCCCATAAGTTGTCTTGTGAACTACCACATGAGTGTTATTCTTGCACACACACACACATTCTCACACACAATACACATATATGCACACAGACTCACATGCATGCACACATATCCAAACACAATTTTAATATTAAAATAAAGACCAGTTGACACGTATCTTTGACCAAGCCTATCTGTGCTTTCTTGGTAAATGAAAAGGGCAAAACCAGCTTACCTGTGTTGCATGCACATCTATCGAAAGTAACTGATGATGATGAGAGAGTGGACGGTTTTCCTGCGTGCTTGCCTGTTTCCTGGAATCCTGTGTTGTAGTAACTTCACAGGCAGATTTTTTATCCTCACCTCATGGATTCAAGAAGATTAAAGAAAGAGAAACTCAAATTTGTAAAGGAAATTTTGCGTGCCAGAAGAAACAAAGTAGAGAGGAAGTTACCTGTTCTTATTCTCACCAAGCAGAAGACTGAGTCTGGCCCTGGACCTAGTACATCACAACAGGGAAGAGTTGCTCTTGCAGTTTCCCTGTGCTGCTTGAAACTGTTATCCTGTGAGGATATCTTGGCTGAAATACATGTCATAAATCCTTATTAGAATATCCTAAATTTCAAAGTAAAAAATGAATAACTTTACTGAAATGTAGACTCTTCTACCAGCAAACAATTGGTCTGACATGGAAGTGTTAACATTTAGAGGAAAGCATTTCTCTTTTCCAAATGATTACCGAGTAGTTTCTGCTCTGTCATTTTAGTATTTTGTTCAGAACTTGACAAAGCCTAAACATAGAGGACCGTTTCTCACTACAGGTGTATATTGTTTACAGGAATGAGACTTCAATGTGTCCATAAACATAGAGTTAATGAAAGCAGACAAAACAAAGTAAACAACATCAACCACAAAAAAGAGAGTCTGTAATATCCTTTGTTTATAAAGCTAAAAGTGAAAACAACGTCCCTAGGGCTAGAATTTTCTTTCTTCCCTTTTTATTCACATTAATTAAGGAAGAGAATGCTTAAAGTAACTATATTTTTAACAAATTTCAGATTTTCTCTATCTCCCATGAAGTGTTATTGTATTATCCTATCATTAGTTTTAACATTATGCTTTCTATCATGGTACTATGATATTAAACAAAGAAAGTATATAAATGTGCACCCTTGTGCATGTAATGGGGTTGTGTTTGGTGCACCTGGAGAGAGGAAATCAGTAAGAGTAATTAGTGGGGAACATCTTGCATTCTGCTAAATGAATATGAAAGATCCCCCAACACACACACATGTTCCTACATATACATTTAACTTGCTTGGGTGTAATATGTTCTATGTAGAAAAGGTCTCTTAGAAAACCTTATAAATCCACAGTTTTGAGATTGCTAATACTTAACATTCAACATGAATGTTTTGCTTTTGTCCTTACTAGCAAGTCCTTACTTCATAGACTATTATTAATTCTAATTGAAGTTTTAAAGTAAGTACAGGCACAAAAGTGTTTACCATTGATTATGATAAACGCAACTAAGGACTACAATGCTTTCTTAAATAATTGATTTTGCTCTTAGCAGAAGGTAAAATGCAAAATCAAATTTAGGCTATTGAATGACACTAGATTGACCAAGAAATTTCACTGATCAAGGTAAATGGAAAAGAAATGAAAACACATACTTAAGAAAACATACTCATACTTTCAAAAAGGAAAATAAAGTAACAATATATCTATACAATAAACTAAATTTCTTTCCAGGTTTCATTCAATAGTTACTTAGCATTACATACTGCAATAGATACCAAATTGTATGTATAGGATTCTTTCTCTTATTGTTAGATACTTTATGATTTGGTCATGATAATTAAAATATGCAGGATCAATGTACTGTAAAATTATTGTTATACTAACAAGTATTTAACCCTTTTTATAGAAGGTACAACTAAAAAGACCTTATTTAGTAGTAAATATGACGAAAAAAAAGTAATTTACAAGTATAACCACATCCCCCCAAAACAATAAAATACTCCACATGGATAGATAAAGGGGGAAAATCAGATTACAGGTACTCTTTTAGATGAAGTCTATAGTACATTTACTATCAAGAGCATCATAGAGAAACAACATTAAATGACTGAGTGTTATTCACTAGTCCAAACAAAATAATGTCAGAAATGAGTGTCAGAAATGGGAGGTAGGGAATTAGGATGCTCTTAAGAGATAGATTTTTAAGTTTTGAATCAGTAGGAACTCAGTGAACATTTTTAATTGCAAGAGTGATATAATCAAATATGTGCCGAAAAAAGAACAAAATCCATCTCTTGTGGTCATGTGGAGAACTGAAATGAAGCATGACAGAATAAAGAGAGGCCAGATTTAGCAGAGATAATTAGGACAAATTCAAGGATGGTTGCTTCCATTTCCCAACAGAATCATGGAGTGTTTACTGGTTCATTTCACAAGATCAGAGCACGAGGAAGAAAATTTTTGTATGAAGAGTTACAGTTCTGTTTTGAATGATAAGTATTTGAAGATTCTTACGGGCTTAGATCAACTTGTTGAGGTAGTTTAGAGAGTCCACGTTTGGAAATGTTTCCTGTGAACATAGAGTTTAAAAAGACAGATAACTCACCTAAGAGGCGTTGATTCTTATCTTATAGTACTGTAATTAGTGCAACAGAGGAAGAACAAATTCTCACACAGCCCTCTCCATGTCCCAGGTAGATAAGAACAAAAAGAAAGTAGAAGCTCTCTCAGACTCATCAGGATCTTACATCTCACAGGTGCTTACAGGTACCGGGGTTGTTTGTTGCTCTCATTCTCTTCTTCACTTGAAGTGACTTGCTTGTTTGCAACTAAAGACAGGTATTCCACTGCTTACTACCACACAGCATTAAATACCTTACCTTATCCACTTTTGGTCTTGAGTCTTCTAGTTATTTAGATTACCATGTTTTTGTATTTTAGGGATTTAGGAGAGATTGTTATGGACAGCCAAAATCTGTAGCTTCTATACTTGCATTAAACACAAGCCCAGAACATCAGAAATGCCTAAAAAAAAATGTATCTTATGTGTGCATTAGCAAAAGGAAAAGCCTGAGAATATCTTAACATAGTTAAAAAAATTCTGAGACATTATAAACTATAAGTATAGCAATTTCCATCTTAAGGACCATTCCTAAGATAACAATCATGCTTAACTTGCATTATACTGTATTATATTACTAGTTCCTGGTTGTTTTACCTCAAAATAGAATTTTCTTAATGTATCACTTGCTTGATTTGTGAGTAGCTTTTCATTACTGCAAAAAACACCTGAAGTAATCAACTTATCAAGACAAAAAGTTTATTTTTGATTAGAGGTTTGGATGTTTGACTTCATGATCAACTTTCTCCATATTATTTTAGCCTATTTAATAAGGCACAACACAAAATAAATTATAAAGACCCGAAAAAAGGAGAAACCAGATATTCAAGGAAATTCCAGTAATGGCCAGACAGTATTCAAAGACATCTCCCTTTCTAGAAATTATTCCATTTCTCATTATTACCAAGATTGAGGTTGAACTTCTTAATAGTAAGTTTTATAGAATTCTTTAATATCAAAACTGTCATTCTCCCAACAACTGGCTTTGGGCTCCACTTCTGAAAGTCTCTTCCTGAGGCATTATTTCCATGTTTATCTAAGCAATTAACATATTAGTTCAAAGTAACAAGTGAAATACTGACACTATCAATCACCTCATTTGAAGAATCTACTTTGTCATTTCAAGAGAGTGATTTGGTGAATCTAAGTTGATATCAGACAAACACTGTAATTTTAAATATATAATATAAGTTAAATATGTCATATATGTGCACATACCTGCTTCTATCTTCTCATGATAAATGAACTTATATTGATAATGATGCTTTTTGTTCCTGGTGACAGAAATGCACCTAAAACTAGCCTTTAAAAGGTAATTCATTCATCCATACACTTATAGTGATTTATTCTGGCATCTAGCAGTGTTGAGCAGACAATGAGTTCAGTCTTTAGCATAACAGAAGTTGAGGATCAGTGATGGCATCAGAAGTCAACCCTTTTCTTCCCTGCATGCAGCTTGCTCCATTACGTTTACTTTTATACAGGCTCTAAAATAACAGGACAGGATGGATACTGGAAGGCTTAAGCCTACAGCGCCTTCATAAATCTAGATTCTATGGTGACTATTAAAAGATGCAATTCCTTTTATGTTCTTTTGTCGATAACCTACTTTTTAAAATCTTTGTATCCAAAGCTTTTAGGATTTTCTCTCTTCTCGCTGTTCTGCAACTTCACAATGATTTGTCTTGTTACAAGCCTTTTTAAAATTTATTGTGCTTGTGCTCTCTCTTTTTTTTTTTTATTCTGGAAACTTATATTAGCCATGCCTGAGAATAAAGCTCATATTGTTATATTGATAATAACTTGACTTCCCTTGTGCTGAAATCCAGGTGATATTAATCAGTTCACTGATCTTAAAATTATCATATTATTTTCACCTTTCAATCTCATTTTGTTGTATTTGAAGCTTATGAATTTCTCTCATTCATTAATTTCTCAATTTCAGTGTTTCATTATGAAATGTCAATTTTATATGGATTTTAAACTTCCTTTAATTATTGTTTTTTCTTTTTTAATATTTCATTTTTTCTTTTTATTCTGTCTTAAATATTTTATGTTGTAGTTTCTCTCAAATATCCTGGCATTTTCCAGTGGCCTGCCATGCTAGTATTGAGTTCCTAGTATATGACTAGATCTTTGAGCTTGAAGTGTAGTATGATAGATGAGCCCTCCTTGGGCAGTATCCACCACTTCCCAGGGAAGATGCAAGAGCACAGTGCACACTGGGTATTGGAATGCCAGCTTGTGTGTTTCTACAACTTTCTTTTTTCTTTTTTTTTTTTTTTAGGTTGTATACCTATTTTTAACTGTTGTGGAAGCTCATAATGAAAAGTGAGAAATGAGCCTCCAGCACAAAGCTCTTCATTTAATCTTACTATAATAATTGCACTTGGTGTTCCACACATAGCCAGTTTCTGTCTAGAGATATAACTAGCAGTTAAGAGCATTGTTTGCTCCTTCAGTGGACACCATATCAATTCCCATCATTCACAGGGCAATCTACAGCCCACTCCAACTCCAGTTCCAGGTATGTGAGGCTGCTTTCTGCTGTCTGTGAGTACCAGAAAGCCATGGTGCATACACATACCAGCAGGAAAACACTATTACACATAAGAATTTTTTTTAAAAAAGCACTTAAAACAGAAGATGCCAAAGTGATCTTCACTCTAATACACAGAGACTTCAGAATAATAGGAATCAATGGTCATCTCTCACATCCTGGAGTTACTTGAGAATTCAGTTCAGTCAGGAGCTCTTGGGCTCCTGTTGCTTTTTATTTTACAGTGCTAACAAACTAGAGTTTGCTCTTGGGGAATGTATTCTTCTGGCATAATCTTTTATGTTTGCTCAGTGAAGACTGTGTTCATTGGTATCAAAAATGTATCTTTTGATTAAAATGAGGTTATTTTTGTCTGTATCTTTGCTTTACATTTATTCTTCAAAAATATTTTTAGACTGAATGGAGACTATATATATGGTTATTTCTTATATTTTTATAACAGTTGTGGAAAACCAAGATCAAGGTTTTGACTTGTTTTATGACCCTTCTGGGGGAGATATTCAAGCTGGAGAGTCAGGTCACTGGGAGAATACAGATGGAATTCCCTCCTAATAGGCTCAGAGAAGCAATGGAATTCTTGGGATTTCTCATATGATGATGAGTATCAACCAGACAGCTACAGGTGTAGTAACTAGAGGTAACACAGCTTAACTTCATGAGAATCTTGTGAGAGTCCTTGAGCCATATTGTCCACTGCCATCCTTAAAATGCTTCTATTTCCTTCCATGTGTGAATAGCCTCATGGCTGTCTCAGAATGTGATTGTTGCTCTTGTGATAAGTAACACCTTAGTGATGTCCAGCCCAGAGGAAACATCTTTCCCAAGTGATTTGCTAAGAATCTGACAGGCATGCCTTCAGCTTCTAGGATGGTAATTATTGACACATCTTTTTCGATGGGCTAATGATGAGTCTTTGTGACAAGTCAACAGAGGACAGTGGGAGGTCCCTTAAAGAATCTCTTAAGACATAATCCCTTTCCTCTCATACAGCAGCAATAGGAAGTAGTTCAAAATTATTTTTGGAGGAGTTGTCATTATGCGAAGAACAAACGTTCCTAATATGTGTGAAACAGCACCCTGCAGGTGTTATTTTGTGTTCCTTTAATGCTTTGTGATCAGGAGCATGTTTATATACCTTTTGATCATTTATATATCTTCCTTAGAGAAAATGCTCCTCAGATTTTATCTTTGATTTTAACTAGGTCATGATTTGGTTACTTGCTATTGAGTGTATGTGTTATAAATAATAATGCATATTAAGATATATGTTTGAAAATCTTTTCTGTAGCTATTCATAATGTTGATCTTCACTCCTTTCATTGATTACTTTTCTGCATAGAATGCTTTAAGTTGAATTTAGTTCTACTCAAGTGTTAAAGTTTTTATTTATTTTTATTTTATAGCTTAATTTCATTTTTTAAAACAGAGTCTCATTGTAGAGAACTTGATGGTCTATAATGAGAATTTATTAGACAGACCATGTTGGCATTGAACACATGTTCTCTTGGAAGTCAAAGAAAGAGTGATCTCTGTATTCTTTGACATGGGCACAGGCAATAACAAGAACACCAATGTCTTAGTTCCATGGGAAGTGACAAAGACTTCCTCAGGTGAGGCTGAGAAAAATGAGCAATCCTTCCTTTAGTAGGGGTGCAAACCTTGACTTTTAGAAAACCTAGCAACTATATATTGCTTTTTCTTCCTCTTTGATGTCTGCATCTTGAGACTCCTCTCTTGCAAACCTCCTACTGGAACTACTGAATTCTTCCTCCAGTTTTCTAGACAAAAAAGGTAGAGAGAGTGGGTTCTTGTATCGTATCAGCATACTCAGTCCACCCAATGTCAAGATTTGGTGTGTGTGTCTGTGTATCTACTCTTTTACTATTCCCTCACCTCCTCTGTAAAGTCAGGACAAAACTACACAGTTCACAGTCATGATCCTCTTATCTGTTAACTAAGTGCTCTGATTAGAAATATTTACCACTATTCTCTGTCAATTTGATGGAAAATTATAGTGGTGTGATATCTAAAATGATATTATCCATTCCTATGATTGTTCTTTTATTTTAAATTCTAGTTTGGGACATTATGTTTTACCCTCATTTAAAATGAGATTGAATGCTGTGAGTTATACTGAAGAAGGATTAGAAGACACCCACCATATAAAACACACAAACACTGAGGTAATAGTGTAAGTCACATGTTTTTATTTTTTTCTGCAGTAATGCCTGGCTACGAGTCACAGAATTGACTAAGAATAGTCAATTTCTTTCATTGTTTATCTGAAGGCACTAGCTATGATTCAAACTCGTATTACATTACATTAAGACAGCTTATTTCATAATAGAGATGACATTCATAGTGTAGTAGGGAAAGTCACAGTGTATTGGATAAATTACTTTAACAGTGTACAAATATAGCCAGGATTTTGATTTATGGAATGTAATTCATTCAATTATTATCATGTCTCTATTGAAGAAAATTATTTAAAAATATCTACTCTATCATTGGTATAGTACATATATTTAAAATATTATAAAATATGGAAAAATTCTTAGATTTATTGAGTAAAAGTACAATAATTAATTATTAGTTCTAATTGAATAGGGCTGGTATTCTGACATATCACATGAGGACCACTGAGGGAAGATCATGAAGGGGAATGTCTGATTTTTTTCTATTTTTCAAGATGAGTAAAGAGCTCTCTCCAGTTATAGTAATTTTTGATATATATGTGTGTTTGAGTGTGTGTATACATGTGTATGCATTTAGTGCCCATTGAATTAGTGTTATATTGCATATTTTTTTCTGAAGAGGGATGATAAATGTATTATATACTTTTGGTGATCTTGGACTGCTGTTCTTACAGCTTGACTGTTGTGATGCTTGATCTCACAAATTATCTCTAGTACTATTTCTCATCACCCAATAACCATGCTAACGTGTCTATAGCTTCTGCCCTGTAAGTGCATTTATCAGTGCTGCAATGGTCCCTTAAATAGCTTTATAAATCAAGTTACCATTTAAAGTATGTACTAAAATACTCTGTTTAAAATTCCAAATATGCTAAACCCTTGGCACAAGTTTTATCATGGAAAATGAAGTTTTTTTTTTTTCCAGGTACCCAGGAGTCCTAAGTGATGGGGAATACTGTTTTCTAATGGTGATTAATCCACAGGATTCCAGAGATAACAAGGAAGCACAGTGTTGATTAAATTGTCTTCACCCAAGCAACAAGAACCTGAAGGATATGTGTTCTTGTGTGTGTGTGTGTTTTTGGTTTTATTTTATTTATTTATTTATTTTGCTTTTGTGTTCTTTTTCCTTTTAGATTTATCTGACAGTGTAATTTTTGAAATTAGGTATGTGCCGAAAGACAAGTATTTGCAACTCAGATCCCCATGAAATAGGTAGAGCATTTTCTTTGAATTCTTTTCCTGATATTCTGAAGGGAAAAGAGAAATTGGTATTTTCCCCAAAGAAATGCTGTATGTATGTGCTTTTGTGTGTGTGTGTGTGTGTGTGTGTGTGTGTGTGTGCAGCATTTTTCTATTTACTTTTTCTGGGAATGAAGCAGCATATGGGCAGATGTTGTAAGCATCAATTTAATATCAATTTCTCTATCATAGATCTATCTTAAAGAAAGTATTACTGAACACCTGCATGGGCTATAAACTGCTTTCCTCGGAATTGCTGCATGACAGGTACACTACGTGACAATGATCTAATTAGCCTTATTCTAATCAACATAGAAAGAGGAATTAACTTTAATAAGACAATACAAACATGTTTTTCTTTAACTATGATGTGAACTGACATATATATAGAAGCATACAGCTGAATATAAGCGTACATATTTTAATCATTGAATATGATTTTGAGAAACTTATGGTAATGAAAAAATTAGAATGTCTCATGAATGTAAATTTAACAATGGACAGAAGCACAAATAAAAGTCAATCCTTACATCAGGTTATAAATTTTCTACACACAAGGTCAATTATTTCTGGTAGAAATACAGGAAAATGAGCACAGTGCTGTTTTAGAATTTCAAGTTTAAAATATTATGCACACATCTTAAACACTGATGTCTTTGTTTGCCAAGCAATTATGTGACCCAGTTATTGAAATTAGTAATTTAACTTGAATTTTTAGAAAATATTCTATATTAACTCACAAGATATGAAAAAAGATGAATAACATATGACTGTCATAAGAATATTATAGTAACATGTATTTATAGTAGATATGGAATTATTATTTTTAAAGGATAATTTTTTATAAATGAGGTATATTTGTGAAACACCTAGTAGAGCTTGATTTTCAGGGTTCATTCCACACATTATTATCTCATAGGTCAAAGTTTAGTATACTATTTTATAATAATTTTAAATTTAAATTTTAGCATCCACAAACAATGTCATGAATATGTAGATTTGAGGAAACCTTGTAGAAATAAGTTCTCTTTTTTTAATCACTGTGTGTCATCTGGGAGTTGACCTCCAGTCCTATGGCTTTAGAACAAGCATCTTCACCCATTGAATTATCATCTGCCATTTGAGTAAACAAAAGTAAACAACAAATTCTTATTGTACTTTGCATAGATTTCGTGAACTTACTACTCTTGTCTGTATAAAATTTTCCCATTTGTAAGCAGCATTTTCTGTTTCCTATTTCCATTTCCCATTCCTATCTCCCGAATTCTTTAGGCTAAATCATTGGCTTAGATTTGCAAAACTCATAGCGTACTTTATCATCAAATTCCTCTAATGAAAATTGAATTAATTACAACTGAAAGCATTTTCCAGCTTTCTTTTGCAAAACATAAAAGTTTGTTCTCTGCATGATGTAGGAGGTCTTTCTGTTTATGTGCTGCTTTCAATGGTTGAATAAAGAAACTGCCTTGGACTTTTGATAGGGCAAAACTTAGGTAGGTGGAGTAGAGAGAACTGAATGCTGGGAAGAAGGGCAGAGTGGCAGACACCATGGATTGCCTGCCTAAGACAGACACTGGTTAGAATCTTGCTGAGAAGCCACAGTCACATGGTAATACACAGATTAACAGAAATGGCTTAAATTAAGATGTAAGAATTAGCCAATAAGAAGTTAGAACTAAAGGGCCAGGCAGTGTTTAAATGAATACAGTTTCTGTGTGATTATTTCAGGTGTAAGTTAGAAGGTGGTCTGGATGACAAGCAGCCCGCTCTTCCTGCAACAATTTGGCACTCAATGTGGTAAACTAACTCCACATAAAGCCTGACAGGACTTTAAAAGGAATTCTAGACACAAATATAGAGTTTAACACAGCTTTTTGCCATTTGCAGGCAGGGTGCTGTAGAGAGAATTTCCTTATTCAACAGCTGCAACAGGAAAAAAAGTAGCAGTTTTAAAATACCAGCTTTCTGAGCTGTGCCACCAGTGCGACCTCTAACTCTTTTGGGAGATGGACCATTTGGATGGGGTTTGTATGAGCCCATTCCTCCCCATTCCTGTCCAGACACTGAAGAAGTAGGATGTGACTTGCCTCACGGAGAAAGGTACTGAGCCATGTGGTTAACACAGATAAGAATAAAAAGTTAATATAAGTTATAAGAGCTAATACAAAGCCTGAGCAAATGGGTCAATCAGTTTATAACTTATGAAGACCTCTGTGTGATTTTCCTTGGGTCCTAACAACTGTGGGAACCAGGCAGGACAAAAACCCTAACAAGTAGGCCCTCATGTTACATACACATTTCCCAGTTTTCCTTTGCAGAACTTGGAAATTTGTTCTACTCCTCCCATTTTACTCTGTAGTTCTTTTGGCCAATCAAGCACATGGGTGACAAAGATACCCCTTCATTGTGAATAAATATGGTCTCTCCTTAAGTCTGACCAAGCTTCTCTTTTTTTTTTCCGGTTTGCTCTCTGTGCGTCTGCTTTTTAAAATAATCTAGCGACAATAACTACAACCAGCAAAAAATAACTAAATACTGTATAGGGAAGATTTTAAACAACCAGGAGTACAATGGTTACCTTTACAGTAACATACAATAATATGTATATATGGTTAGAAGACAACGTATTTAAGAAATGAAAGTTGCTGCAAGATTGTTTTGTTTATTTGCTAAGGAAATCTTGCAAGGACATCGTATTTTAAAAGCTATAATTGTTTTAAGTGAAGGCAAAGCTATAGAAAGTACACCTGTTCAATATCATGATATATTTATTTCCTCAATTAAGGCCCTTAATTAGGGATTCTATAGCAAATAAGTGAATAGTCAGAGAATTAATCCTAACCTGAATATTTATAGCTGCAAAAGTCTCTGGAGTGAATTATCTGCTAACATGCTAATGTCCATCCTTTCTCAAGAGGACAGAGTCATTTAAAAAAGATTGTACCATTTAGTTTAATTCTTGTCTGAAAATGCAGGTGTGCAGGCTACTTAAATGGACTGGAAGTGGGAAGAAGAGCATCGTGTACAATCTATAGATATATTTCCTGCAGCTTTTCATTTACAAACCTAAAAGTGAATAAAAGGACTACGGGAATTAGATAAAATATTTTGGTCTTTATTTGAATATATTCTCATACCTTACTCTTCAAAAACTGTACTTCACTCCATGCCCAGTCAACACAAACAATTGACTATCTCTCCATGTCAACAAAATTTCTTAACCTAATATACACACGTGTGCACATGCATGCCCAAATATGTACATATATATTTAGTTTTCTCATAAAAATAATGTATACTAATAAAATAATTATCATTTAATAATGTAAAAACATGTTTTAATTCTTAGTGTTCTGAGATAATGACTACATTCCAATGTATGTGAATTTAAATCATTTCATGAGTCCTTATACACATAGAAAAGTGTAGTCATGATCGTTTATTAAGGAAACTTCTCTTTGCAACATCTGAACACCATTACAGAAAAAGCATAGCCAATCAAAATGCAGAAAATGGAGCCATGTCCCCAAAGAGACATGTGCAAAAACAGTCCTGCACCTACTCCCTAGAAAATATTGCAAAAAGAGTATTTGAAAGTTTAAACAGCCAGAAAATCAGGGTTCTTTTTGTGTGATTGTGTCTCATAGTATTGTAATAATCTATATCCAAAATGTCTCATCATCATGACTGCCTAAACATGACCTAAACATGGACAACAGTGAAGTATCTTAAGGTGGAGTCATTGCAGAAGTTCAGGAGGTATTTACCCTACCAAAAGAAGTTCAGGCAACTAAAGAATGCTGAGAACAGCTGAAATATTCTTCTCCAAAGAAGAACATAACAACTATTTTTCTGAAACCAAACTTTCGTCCATGAAAACATACATACAAATAAAATTATACAGACTGAGAAGTTTATATTTGATATTTAACAATATGAACATATTTATTTATACATGTATGTATTTGACAGCATTAATGATAAAAGAAGCCATGAACTTTGAAGAGAGAAAGGATGGATATATGAAAGTATTTGGATGTTGGAAAGATAAGGGAAGATTATATATATATATATTATAATTCAAATTATATTATAATTTGAAAGAATAATAGATTAGTTTCCTGCTCAGCCATCATCGGAAAAGCTGCATCCTACAGGATACAGACAAATACAGAGTCACACAGCTAGACTATGTGATGATAATGAGAGACCTTGAAACACCCAGTTCTAAATGGATTGTCTTTGTCAAATCTCTCCCCTACAGGGATCAGGGAACTCTGCAGAAGAAGAGATAGAAAGATTATAAGAGACAGATGGGATGGAGGATACCAAGGATACAAGGTTTTTTAAACACAATAGGACTGATGCGCGATAGAACTCACAGGGACTGCAGCAATATGCATACGACTTGCAATAATTTGGGCCAAGTAGCATCACAGTATCGAGAGCAGTAGACACAAGCTCCCATTCCTTACCCTAGTTAATGACTGCTCGCAAATAAAAAGTTAATATCTACCATAGATTCTGACTTTGTATATGAACAACTCTTAAGGGAAGGCTCCATATCCAGCAGTTAAGAACCAACATAAAATATACTCAATGACATCTTTGGAGGTATTTTCTCTTTTTGAAACCTTACAAGTCTTTTATACCTTATGGTTTCCAGTTTTGTGATATTTTCATATGTGAACATGTGTGATTTTACATCTACATTTGTTTCTTTGGGTTTTTCTTTGGCTTGTTTTTCTTCTGTTTGTTTGATTTTCCTTAATAGGTTTCCTTGTTTTTGTTTTAATGTTATTATTATTATTGTTGTTGTTGTTATCATTATTTATATGCCAGTCTGTATTTTAACAAGAAAGAGAAAGTGTTTGAGTTAGATGGGAGAGGAAGAAGGAAGATTCCAAAAGAGGAAATCGTATAAGAACATATTGCATGATTAAAAAGTAACTATTACCAGTAAAAGAAAGAAATAAAAAAAAATAAAAAAAATAAATGCTAAAAAATTAAAGCTAAAATTACAGACAAAACATGAAGCTAATGGCAGAAATATGAAAAGGTAAGCTATATCAATATTTTTCAAGTTTATACTGCTAAATCCTAGAACCAATTCATATATATGGTTCTAGGAATATATATATATTCCTAACTTAATATTTAAGTCTCAGGATTTGTAAAACACTAGGCCATTTGCTGATCATTTCTCTTGAATATACAGTATATTTTTTATCTTAGCATCAAAATTCATTTACCTACTTTTAGAATATATTTCCATTTCTCAGTTTTGCATACTATGGAATTGACCATGTAAGAAGACAGTAAATAGTGCCGAGTTCCTTTTCTTTATTCTTTTCATTATGAACCTTCTAAAAATCTATTCTGTAAATATACTATTGATATTTTTTGTTTTTTTCTATAACTACTTTTCAAATAGTAAATCATAAAGATATTAAAAGTAACATGAAAATATCTTTAAAAATCTTCTAGAAAAATACAGTATTATATTCTTAAAAACAAAAAATATTTTTATGAACTTATGCTCATATAAGAATTTTGTTAATATTTAATTTAAGGAATTTGCTAGCCTTCTCCCTTGTCATGACTCTGGATATGCACTTTTGCTGAATTTAGCAAGACCTAAGGAAAGTACCAGGGTTTCACTGTAGTGAAATTAAAGTCCATAGCATCCCTATGAATGTTCTGTGGTCACACTGCCTGGAGAGCTCTCCTCAACTATAAACACTCTAACCAGGATTCTCCAGTTAAGCTCAGTGTATAAATCTAGCTTTTAGGCAATCTTTTACAGATTATTTAAGAAAACAGACCTTTTAATTATTTTTGTCTTTTTGTTGCTCATGTGAGAAATTATCATTTATACTCATGCAAATTCTGCTTACTCTCTGCATTTCTTTTTACATCATTTCATTTCCCCAGAATAAAAGGGTTCATGAATATTTCAGATTATCCTGCACTATTTTTGATCCTCTCATTCTCTTCTCTCCTTTCTGTAACAATTCTTCTTAATATATATCTAGCACATCCCACAACTATTTTTAATTCATTTTTCTCTTCTCTTGACTTTTCTTGTTGCTATTTCCTTAGCCATTATAGCTTTACTTATAATTCTTCATTCTTTCCTACATCTTTAATCTCCTCTACTTGCTGATTTTTTTTCTCTATTCATGTCCTATATATTTTTAGTGGCAACACGATTTCTCTTTTATCAAAGTGTAAGTACCACATTAAAACTCTATTACTGGTAATAGACTAAATGTGAAAATACAGATTACCTATAATTTATGACAAAGGAATCTTATGTCTTAGTCATGATAATTAGTTATCAATTTAATTTAAATATATTCACAAAATGAATACTGAGTTCTTTTTTATGCATCTAGTACTGAACTGGTCATTACCAAATTCCTCAAAAATTTTCCTGTGAGATTTTTATTCTGATACAGTTATGTTGAGTCTTAAACTACAACAATATACAATATTAATAAGGGCAAATATCTCATGGAAAATATTTTTATATCTTTTATTTTTTTAACTTTGAATCCATTTGTTATTTTTCACTAAATTTTTGTTGAAAAAACAAAGTGTTACCATATTCTTATAAAGAAATATTATCAATTTAGCAATAAAGAAGGTTTGGTAGGAAGTTACTGAGATTCTTGTTGAATATATAACACTTGACCTTAGGGTCTTTCTTGGTTGGTTTAGTGTTTTGATTTTATGAGTAAAATTAAAAAAAAAGCCACAATACACTTTGGAAGTTATTATGAGTAAGATATCACTGGTTCTCTGGTATGTTTATAATCTAATGGAGAAAAAAGCTAAAGAACAAGTAGATTCAGCCATGAGAAGGCACAAGAATAGTTTTTGTTCAGAATATTAGGAGATTTGGTTCTTCCAGAAGAAATAATTTTACTAATTTTTTAAAAAGAAATTATATAATTATATATAGGAAATGAGATGGAGGATTTATCTTTGTGCATTAAAGTGTGGCAGTGACAAATCTCTGGGAAAATAAAAACTCTAAGTCTCAGAAACAAAAGAAATACTGAGAAATATTTATAATAAAATGATAATATAGCTTTGAGACAGTAGCTATGTAATATATGATTAGAATTCGGAGAAAAATAAACTTGGTGAGAATGAAACTACTGTAAAAGTCTTTGGTATGTGTGGCATCTTAAGAAATTTAGTTAGCCATCACCTTAAAAACCAAAGCATCCCCACTGCCTGGCTAATCACAGCACTTCGGAGGCAGAAACAGGTGGATCTTAGTGCGTTCGAGACCAGCCTCGTCTAGAAAGTGAATTCCAGGTCAGCTAGGACTGTTACAGAGAGAAACCTTGTCTCGAAAATCCAAAAACAAAACAAACAAACAAAAAAAGCCAAAGCATCAAAACTTACCTAACATCCTGACCATTTAAAACATCCTGACACAACAAATTGAAGAATGAATTGGAGGGGTTATTCATTATCAATTTAATTAATAGGCACTAATCAATATAAATAATGCAAACTGTAGATTAGTGGTATTAACAAGTTCATCTGTCAAATAAATCACAAGAATCAAGATACAATAGACTCTGGTAATTCGTTATGTCGATAGTGCTAGTAGAAGTAAGACACATTTCTGAAGGAGATTAAAAGAAACTAGTTTCCCCTTATCGAGATGGGCCAAGAGCAATCATGTTAACTGTCATGAAATATCATATTGCTCATCTATCTAATTGTTGTTGTATGTTCATCAGGTGAGAACACACTGGTGCTGCCTCACAAGTGAATTAATGCAATGTGAGAATTCATTCACATAATACTGCTTGTCCAGAACTCAAGTCTAAGCAATGATGGATATGGTTGATAATGGATTAGTTATGTGGCAGAGCATGTTTAGTTTGTTCTGTTCTAACTACTGTTCAAGTTTCCTCCCACAACCATCCTCTTCCACTGAAAAAAAAAATTCTATAGATGATTTTGTATATTGTTCCTTGGGTATCATTCTTTAAAATTTTTTTGTTGTTGTTGTTAGTTTCAAGAGAGGGTTTCTCAGACACCAGGAACTCACCAAATAGACTGGACTAAGTTGGTCAGCGACCTAAAGAATCAACTTATCTTCATTTGCCAATGCTAGGATTACAAGTATGCTCCACAGTGCCTACATTTTAAAGTGGAAACTGGCAACCAAATTTACAATCTTGTGTTTGAAATGCATTTATGGAGTGATATTCCGAGCCTCTTTGCATGTATGTTACATATACGTATGTGTTCATGTGTATATTTTCCTGTGGGAAGAAGGATTATACATATACGTTAGAATATAAGTGAGTCTACATTCAATCTTTTATTTAATTTCATCGGGAGGGGAAAGACCATGACATAGACAGAGCTCATGAAATGGCTAGAGGAAAATTTATGAAAGTCAGTTGTCTTTTTTAACTCTTTTGGACTTGGTGTTTGATCCAGATCCTCAAGCATGGCCGCAAAACCTTTTTCCTACTGAGCCATGCTGTAGGGTCTCTTTCTTATTTTACTATTTGAGACAAGATCTTTCATGTACCTGGGCTTCAATGATTGGTTAAACAAGTCAGCCAGGCAGCCACACAGATCCTCTTGTTTTCCCCTTGCTCAGAGCTGGGGTTAGAGACACATGATATGCTTTTATGTTAAAGTGGGACTCTGAATTCATTTTTCTAATTTTGTGGAGGGGAGAGGGATAAGCTTACTCTGTGAGCCATATGTGAGATGGTAAGAAAATGCAAAGTTTCCCCCATCTTTTATTCTTGCTGAGGCCCTTTTAGATTTGGCTAAAGTTTTCTCTCCTTAATGGAGAATCCCATGAATAATTACCCAAATCTATTCTAGAAACCCAAGGTCAGGATGACCTAGCTACTTAGCCTGTTTATGCAGGAACCTCCTTTGTTAAGTGCTTATTTTAGCTCTGTTTAAACTGCTTTCTTCTATGAAACCTCCCTCCAACCCTGGACAGGAAACGGTTGTTCCTAAAAGAAAAAAACAAAACCAAAACCAAAAAGAAACAACAATAACAACAACAAACCTAACCATTTCTCGACACTTGTAGACAAACCTAGGTCCCTGAATACCAGGGTGTGGTCCCAGCCTGGTGAAATAGACATTCGGTTGTCTACAAGAGCTAGTTCCAGGACAGGCTCCAAAAACCACAGAGAAACCCTGTCTCAAAAAACAAAACAAAAAACAAAACAAAACAAAATAAACAAAAAACAAAAAACTGTGTCTGAGAGGCCATCTCTGGTGGGCTGCCCATAACTAGATCCCCAACTCTTTTGTTTAAGTTTTGCATAATAAAAATGATTCTTCCCAGCATTATTCAGTGCTGACTCCTTTTTGAGGACTATGAAGAAAAATCTGTTTTAATTTACCTATGTACTAACTTGTCTGTTTTCTCTCCCATCAGGCAATAGTGACATCACCTAAGAATTCTTAGAGCAAAGATGTCCTGGTCATTGGAACTCCATCTCAGCTCTCTGTTGCCAACTGGGTTAATATTTATATCTTCATATCTTTATCTGTAATTTAAAAATAATCTTGAAGCTCTGTATGTAGAAAATTTAAGAATAAATGATTCTGTGCATTTAAGAAATTTGCATTTTTTTCTAGCACAGATCACATTGCTTATTTCTTTCATTGGAAACTTCCTGAACCAAAAACAACTATATACATATATACCCATATATATACACACACATATATATGTGTGTGTTAGTATGTGTGTGTGAAAACATTAGCTTTTACTTTGTCATAGAAAACACCTTCCACAGAAGGAGAGCCTGTGCATTAGTTATTTGTCTAAAGTCCTTTCTCAAAACCAGCTGGGTTAAAGGAGGATTTCAGTTTGGTGATTAGAGCAAGTGCATTCCAGGACAAACAGGCAGGACACTGGCTACTTTAAAAAATAGTAAAATTACCAGAATCTCACCCTCCTCTCCCTCCTATCACCGAGTATGCTGTCTTTACAGAAGGTCATTTGGGAAAAATTAACAGCAAACTGCCTCTGAGTAATTGTTATCTTCTTTCGCTGAGTACCCACATTTGCAAGCCCCACTTAAATGCACTACAAACTTCAAAGTCATACTTATCGTTACAACTTTGACATCTCTAACATGCGATGTTTACACCTCACAAGTGGGTGAATTAAATATTACAAATATTCCTGTGTGACCTTGGAACCATGACTAGAATATTTTTAAAATATTTGAAAAATAAGATTCTTGAACATACCATTAGTAGGTTTAATGAAAAATGCAGTAAATCAAACCTTGAAGCTAAAAATGGGTTGTGAACACATCAAACTATTCAGAAATTGCAAGAGAATTGAAATGGAACCCTTGTGTATCATGCAAATTTGCATTGAATTCCATTGCTTTTCTCTCTAGCCCTGTCTCCTTTCCTCCTCTGCTTCCTTCTATGTGCCTGTCTGTTCCCTTCCTCCATTCCCTCTTAACCTTCATTGTTTTTTCTCTCCTTCGAGTGCTCTCTCTTACTTTGTCATCTTGCTTCTCTTGGCATTCTATTTCTGTTTAAATCTAAGCTGTTATATTTAAAAACAATAAAATGACTTTGAAAACAACCTCTGAATGGAGTTGTGACTATCAGGTCCTGCCTGACATTTCTAGATGCCTGACCTTGGACAAATTGCATAATCTCTTAGAGTTCATTTTTTCTTCTGTAAAATGAAGTGGGTTGAAGTAGGTGATCTTTAGTGTCCTGTCTTATTTCAAAATATTTTAGTATAGTGACACTGATTTCTGAATCACTGCCAACTAACTGAAACAATGACCCTTTACATTATGTAAGATAAAGTATAAACATATTTATTATTCAAACTCACTTCTAAAATAGCAAAATAATTTAATTTTACTATTAATATCTAGCAAATATAAAACTTTATAAGAGAAAACGCAGTTTTTCATAAAAACAGTGATTTGAAGCATAGAAGCTTCATATTTCTATCAAGGAAATTCTATCCTTGTGTTTGAATTTTATTCAATTTTGAGACCTTGATAGCTGGAGCAAGAATGTAAATTATTAATGCTAGAATTAATAGAGATCTGTTACAGAGAGAGGAGCAGAATAAAATGATTTATATTTAATTGTGTTGATGTGGGTGAACTTGGATCTCTCTTCTCTTTCAATTTTAGTTCTTTTATGGCGCTGTCCTGACAATTAAATCTTGCTTCATGTGATAAACTGAGACAAGAGAGGCACTAAAAATGACACAAATCCTGCAAAAAGAGTCGTGTGGTTGTGGGGCGACACTGAAATCTGTGTAACTACTTTCATCAATGGGAGTGGATTACATCCTATTTGTTTTGATGAGGAATCCTAATCTAGCTGGTATTTACCATGCTCACATTAATATTCAGATAGAACTAGAATACAGAATTAAATGAAAATGAAATTTGGAAGCTAATTGACATTTTTGTCACCAAAGCTCAGGGAAACACTATTTATGGTGAACGGTAAAAGGCTAATGTGTCGTCCTAAGAAGGGGTCAAATCAATCTCAGCTACAGTGATTTCCTGAAGTACAGTGTGCAGAAGTGTTTTTGTATGCAAGTTGCCAGTCTCCCCCATGCCGGTGGTCCCCTCCCTGCAAACCTGCTCTAAATTGCTACCATCCATTATACACAGCAGCTGTCTGGATGGCTGCCTGGCACTGACTTACACAGGCCATCTATTCCTGTCAGAAATATGATATGTCACTGACAAAAGCTTAATTACACCATTAATTAATAGGACAATTTTCAAAATGCATTGAAATACAGCTTGACACTCATTAGTGCCATTTATGAATAATTTCTCCCAGGGAATCATACTCTGAAGAGCACTTTAAAACAAAATGCAGTCCTAAAGGAAGCTATCGATAAAATAAATATGAGTTTAGAATCTCTCTCTCTCCCTATTTGTGTCTCTCCTCTTCTCTTGTTTACATTTTCAGAATTGGGAAAAAGTACTTTAAAATTAAAATTTTTGTTAAAATTCTTCTCTATCTCATTTTTGCTTACTTTAGCAATCAGATCATTTTTTTTACCTTCAGCATCTTAGCTTTTAAAATTTATCATGTCTAAAAGCTTAAATAGCAATAGCAACACATTAAACTTAAATTACCTCTGAAATATTTATCAGCATGAAAAGTATCTCTGCCACCCAATTCATCATCTGTCCTCTAGCTATGGCTTGTATGCCATGTATATTTCTCCCACAATCCATGCAATGTGCATCTCTCCCACCCCAGTCTTCATCTGTCCCTTAGCCCTGTCATGTATCTCTCCCACCCCAGTCTTCATCTGTCTCCTAGCCATGTCAGGTGCATCTCTCCCACCCAACTGTTCATTGGTCCCCTAGCCATGCCATGTACAGCAAGAAGAATAAATAAGCAGCAAATATTCATGAAGGGAGCTTCTAGGTTTCTCACCATTTGCTTTTATTTATCTACTCAAAAATATAATAATTTTTCTAATTTATTGATTGACAATCTTCCAGCATAGATGTCTGTACTATAGCCCATGATAAAATGTATCACACACTAATATGACACTATCAAACTCCTTCTCTGATCTTTCGTGATAAAACCAGTGTGATTTAATGATTTAAATTCATAGTTTACTGTGGTGACTAATGCCCATTTCTGCTACTCTGCAATTCGCCCACATGGGTTTTAGATTACAGCAGTCTATAATTGCAAATTGTGTGGGGTTCTAGGGTGAGAGTCAGACCAGTTCACCTGAAGGAGAAAGGAATTACTCCCATCGAAAATAAGCAATTCAATTGGAAAACAGAAATGAATGACAGAATAAGACCTGCTTAACCCACATTTAGAAGTTGTCCACGTGCGTAGATGTGACTGGGATGCTGGGTGTCTCCTCTATCTTGAAATGGAACAAAAGTTAAGCAGATAAGATCACAACCTAGCGCCTGTAATGTTACCAAATTATCTAGAAAGGTACTTCAATCCCCTTAAGAAAGCACTCTGTTCTTCAAATCTCATTTCCTTAATATCCCTCAAATTTTATCCTGTGAGTTCATCCTGTTAGTAATGCTTCATTGGATTAGAATAATAGTGACTTTTCTGATTCAATTCTTCTTTTCTTCAATCCATATTTAGAAATAGGTAGTTTCCTCCAGAATTAAGCTGGAAAACAGTAGTCCCTGAGAAATATATTGTTGGGTGATACTGGGAAGTCTAAGATGAGAAAAACAGAGAAAATATTACCAACTAATTTACCCTCTGCTACACTGATAATTCTTTATAACAACATAAAATCATGAAAGGTATATTTTACTATATTTAACACAATGTCTCATTCATATCTTTATTGAAATGGTTGGATTTATATTCTAAAAAATGAATTCTCATAAATTGTAATAATGTGTACAACACTTCAAAGACCATCAATTGCAGGAGTAAATTCAACCCCAATGCTTTTAATGAAGGCTCTTTAAGAATTGATTTTACTTTTCTCATATAATTTTATGCTTCCTTCACATTTTTTCTTCCACTTATGTTGAAAAACATTATTTTATTTTATCTATTCAAAATTGAAGTTTATGTAGTTTCTTCTCGATTTACATGAATTCTCCTAGTGATGGGCTTATAATTGTATTCAATTCTCTTTAGATCGCAAAAAACACAAGTGATTACCTATAATAATCACCAACTATATTTTGTTTACTATTTTATTTTTATAGTATTATATTTCATGGTAAAAGTGGTACTTTAAAACAGGGCAGCTGATAGACCATTACATTATTACAGTATTAATTTTCAGGAGAATAAAATATGAATGTTGTTCCCAGAAGAACAAAATGTTGAAAAATAAATTACCACTATATATATATATATATTTTCTACTATGCATTTTATAAATGTGTGTGTGTGTGTGTGTATTTAGTATTATCAGCATGAACTCCAGGAAAATAGGTGATATTTATCTACCGAAAAAGAAGGTATCTATACAGTATCCTTGGCAAGTTGGTTCCATTCATATCAGTTATAAAATAGACCCTGGAATCTATGAAGCTGATTCATTTACTGCCACCAAAGTTATTTAATAATAGAGAATATAAAATGAATGTGTTTGGTGATAGAAATGGTGCCTGCTGTGTAAAGAATATTAAAATTCTATTTGGAGAATCTATCTCTTCACTGTAAGAGGTATTCAAATTCAAAGTAGTATAGAAATGAGTAAATAAATATCTTTAAGAATTATTTTTGCTATCTTTGATTTATATGCCCCATCCCAACATTCCTGTAGTTAACCATTATTGTTCAAGTTTCAATTCTGTTGATATAAGAAAAATATATCTAGATGAAACTTATCTTAGAGGAGAAAGCATACCCTAGAGCTTACCATTGTAGCTCACAGTCCATCACCGTGGGGACATCATAGCAGGACCTACAAACTAGCACTCCGCACATCCACTGTATAGAGCATAGAGAAATGAGCACATGCACGTGCATTTGCTCACTTGTGTGTGCTCATCTCAATTTCCCTACTCATATATCATTCTGCACACAGTGTCTAAGGAATGATGCCACCCACAGTGGGTGGATGTTCCTATATAATTAACGTACTTAAGAATACCTCCCATAACATGCCTATAGGCTGATGTAATGTAGACAATCTCTCATTAAGACTCTCCTCCCAAGTAATTCACTGTTGTGTCAATTTTTCGAATAAAGCGAAGTTTCAGCATTGTAATCTCAGATATTTAATAATGATTGATAGGTAGTTATCAGACTTGTTAGAGTCAATCATGAAACTCAGTTAACCAAATTGCTTGGTTTCCTTAAAACTTCCAGTTGCTTTTTCTTCGCTTCTCGGGTATCTGATATCCCTCCTTTCTCTTACCCTTTCGACTTTATAACATTCCCCTTGTTTTTCCGTTGTTCTTTTGCTTCATTTGATGTGGTTTCTCACAATGTAGCTCACACATTTGTGGAACTTGCAGTGTAACTTACACTGGCTTGGGGGTTAGCAATGTGCTCCTATTACCTTCCTGCCTTGGCCTCTGGAGTGTTGGGATTAAAGGATATCCTCACTATGCTTGGTTATAATAGCACACTAAATTAACTACCCTGGTTTCACTTCTTAAATAGTTACTACAACTCTGAGTTGTACAAATAGTACAACTAAGAGTAATGTACAAATAGCAGAATTTAGTTCTAATCTACAAACAACAGTTTCTTAGTGTGTGCACAGTTAGTTGCTTATTTTTCAAAGTAAAAATTGATTTTGATTTCTATATAATTCTTGCAGATAAAGTAAGCTAATTATGAGGAGAACTCTTTTGTTTTGAAAATGAATATTATATGAGAATGAATCTTCTCTTTAATATCTGGTTTAGGAATTACCTTTGCAAATAAATAATGACTGATATTAGCTGTATTATCCCAGAAAGATTGCATTCATTTTTAATTACATTTCACAGAACCAGGTTTGGAAGATGTTTCATCACTTTGAGTCATTTATGACATTTTCACTCAATCACTGGAGTCAGATCATAAAATATTTGCTGATTTCAAGAAGGCTTCGAAAAAAATTACATCATAAAAATGCATAGCAGGAGCTGGGGAGATACTCGGTGGATAAGACCCCATGCTCTTCATGAATAGAACTCACATTTGGTTCACAGAACACACACAGTGACTCATAACTGTCTGAAACTCCTGTTCCCAAAGATGACATGCCATATCTGGCCATCTCTGGCTCTGTGGACACCAGCTAAGAACATGGTTACATATATGTGTATAAAGGCAAATAATCAGAATGATGAAATAAAAAAATAACAGATGCATAGCACTTTTAGTAGCTGCCAAATGTGCCTTTAATTAAGAACATCTCTATTTTTTTCTGATCTAGTCATCATTTGTGGGTAAAATTAGGGGAAGGGATTTGGGGGTGTAAATATCTGGTGAAACCAGAGTTTGTTTGTCAAAGGGACATGGATAATTTTAGTTGAGATGTGTCTGTGTAGATATGTGTATTTGCCTTTGTTTAGGGGCATGGTTATTTGCTAAAGTAATTGTTGAAAAATGCTCCGCCAGTCTTACTCTGATGTAAGAACAAAGTGTGGTCTATATATCCAGTGGCCTTTGCACCTAACCAATGTTCGTAGGTGATCTTTGTACTCTATGTGCAGCAGTATTTGGTTTGTGTTAAAAGTGAAAATAATGGCTGTTATTTTTCTGCAATTACTAAGATTAATTGAAAAATAATAAAGGAAAATGGCTTTAAAAATTAACATTTAAAATGAAGGATAATGATAAGCAAAAATAACTAATTCAACAAACCTGAGACTTGGGAAACACTTAACGGTGCAGTAACGGATTTCTTGGTATTCGGAGTCTTCAGACTTTAAGCCTAATGCGAAAAAGATTAGTGAAAAGTTATACTTGAGTAAACAACATATTGAAATAGTTTCTTATAATTTATTAATCTATTCTTGAAATTCTCTCTTTTATTTTTATGAAATAATTTTGATAAAGAATTTGACATCCAGATATTAAGTTCTTTCAATAAAGCTCCCTAGTTTCAAGAAACAACACTAAGAATAATATATGGATCTTACACAGGCCACAACGCTGGTGAATTAAGTGATAACTTTTGCCATATACTCAGACATTTGAGTACTTGGTATCCTGTTTTTAGTGCTGTTAGAGAATTTAGAAGGCATCACCTTGCTTGAAGAAGTAGTTCGTTGGAGGTGGGTGTTGAGAGCTCAAAGCATTGTCCTACTTAGAGTACACTGTTTCTGCTTCATGCTTGTAGATTTGATTGTGAACTCTCCACTTATTCCTGTACCTGTCTTGCTTTGTGCCATCCCTCCCCAATATGAAGGATTTATATACCTCTCTGGACACACTAGAAAAATTAAGTTCTATCTTGCATAAGTGTTTGGTCATGATATTCTATCATAGAAAGAAAACTAACACAACAACTTATTCAAATGATCATTAAATACATTTTCTATATTACAGTATGGGATGATGTAACAGCACAGTACTTCTTACTAAAAACATATTTTATATAGTGTAATTTTTAGATGAATATAGCAAAAGAGACAGCATTATAATAAAATTTAAAACCTGTATGTTACTGGAAGAGCAATTTTTAAATTTGTTTACTTATTTGCAGTATGTGAGCACAGTTGTATACTTATTTTTACCACATGGGGAAGAGAAGGTTCAGTGAATATGGAAGTCAGTATATATGGAAGTCGATATATTTTGTCTTCCTCTGCTGATTGTCTATTTTACTTTTAGACACAAGCTCTTTTACAAACCCGGGGCTCACTAACGATCTTGCTTGGCTAGACTAGTGAGCTTTGGGGAGGAACTTCCCTGTTCTCCTAACACTAGGAATCCAGATGTGTGGCACTACTCCTAGCTTGTCTTTTCTCGCTTGGGATGTAACCTCAGGTCCCCTTGCTTTGCACAGTCAGCATGTTATTGGCAGAATAAACTCCTCCACCCATCAAGTTTTCTTTCTTTAACGATTTTAGCACACTTACAACTTAGAATCTAGTGACTACAGATTTAGAAGGTAATTAACTCACAGAGAAAGTGTCTTTTCAGGACAAAATGTCTGAATATTTAGCATCCCCCAGGCCTGCTGCTTAAGAAACATGTTTTTTTTTTTTTCCATGTACTAAACATGCACATTTCTCAAGGGAAAATTTCACCTTTAATACTTGCTCTGTATTGATGACTACAGCAAAAATACATAAATTCATATACAATATATTCATGCAAATGTCTGTGTCAGTTCCTATCTCAGTCTTGTTCACGTTCTATCTTTCCTCTGCCCTCGAACTTTGTCTTAACCCATCATTTTCTTGTGCTATCTCACTTCCACTCTATTTTACTTTCACAATTAATACTTTATATTATTGGAGCTGGAGAGATGGCTAAGCCATTGAGAGCACTGACTGCTCTTCCAGAGAACCTGGGTTCAACTTCTAGCACCAACATGGCAGTTTACAACTGTCTATAAGTCTAGTTCCAGAGGGTCTGACACATTGCACACACATATATATGGAGGCACAACACCTATTCACATAACAAAAATAACACTTAAAGATATATTTTGTATTATCAATGTTTGGTCTCATGATTGGGGTTTACTAGAAATTGCATCAGTCAGGATAAATGGCTCAGCAGGTAAAAGCATGTATTACTAAAACTGAAGATAAGTATTGTATTCCTCAAAGCAACATGTAAGCTAGAGTTGATATCTATTGGTTGTCCTCTATTAGAACTTGTGTCCTGACTCTCCCCAACAAACAAAAGATAACATACATAATAAACAAATACATAAATAAATGCAATTTAAAGGTCTAAAGAGAATAGCTTTGGTAAATAAAACTGTGGGAAATGGCCCAGATTCTACAGAGACTAATTCTAAAACTGTTATGTACTTTAAACTTAGTGAGACCCTCACAAAGAAGATAGGGGAATTAGAGGAGGGGAATTGTTGGAAAATAGAATGGTGTCCACATGAAACGTGATAAAGAGAGACATGATGAAAATCACTAAATCTGTAAATATGTATAAAACTCAGTCGTTAGAGATGGGGGAAGATCTATATTTGAAACTAAATTTACCAAACAATATTCACATTTCATGGTGATGTTATAGATATTTATCTGTTCAATATGGCCCTTGTACACTTTGATGTTTAGTAGCAATTTTTCTGTATTGAAAGGTCATCATTTTATTTCAGTGAATTTTATTCAAGAGGGAACTATGAGTCATTCTTATATTCTTCATTAAGAGTTGTATGAAGATGGATAAAAGTTTCATTTATGCTTCGCATATGATATTCTTAATGAAAGATATTTTTAGTGAATGAATGAAAACAAAATAAATACAACTTCAAAAACCCTAAATGTCAAGAAATATAGTATAGCATAAATTCCTGAAGTATTTATAGCCATCTATTTCAAATAAAATGGGTTAATGCTTTTTTAAACTATTTTGATTACATGCTTTTTGGAAATATAGTGGTAATTAATTACATATTTACTGTACATTGTTACTTAAATTAGGCACATTATACAATTTTTTATCTTAAGTAAGTTAGAAATGTTAATGGGAAATACATTTTTACTACCTAAAATTTTATTGATCATATTTTAGGATAATACACACACACATATACACACAGAGAAACACACATACACACACACCTACACACATGAATGCTGTATCTGCCTGGTTACGACCTGCTTATTGTGTCTGTAGAGTTCAGACAGTAGCATTGGCTTCTCTAGAATTCATTAACAGAAAGTTATTTGTGAGGTGCCATGTGGCTGTTGAGAATCCAATGAGGGTCCTCTGCAATAGCAGTCAGTGCTCTGAGCCACTGAATATTCTTTCTAGTACCGACATATAAATTTTAAATGATGTGCTTATATTATACTATTGTATCACCTTTTAGAAGCTCATAGAAAACACACGAACTTTTGCTTATTTCCAAGTCTTTTTCATAATTTTGTTGAATTTTTTTTGTTGTGGGAATTGTCTTAGGGCATGGCTTCTGTGTGTGGCGTGATCTCCTATAAGGGAAAGCAAGGGTCTCTACCTCCTATTGAAAGTTGGAGCAGAAACAAGCTTCTGCTTTTGTTCACACTTCCCCAGAAGAGAGCGGCAGGACAGGGCAACATCCACTTTGTTCAGTATTCTGAGTCTATTTTTTTCCTTTTGAGTCCCATTTCCTTTTGTATCCTGATAATAAAGATAATTTGTAACTCTCGCATTACCCCTCACTTTAATTAATATAAATTGTAATTTATTAAATGAAACGAACTGCATACGAAGAGGATACAAGGCAGTTGTGGTACATACCTTTAATCCTAGCTCTTGGGGGGCAGTGGCTATTTCCCTTAGTCTCTAGAAAAAATCTTACCAAAACTCCTGTAATCAACAACAATAAATTCACTGGCTTACTAGTATATATTTGTATTAATTATTGATTTGGTCTAATATTGGTGTTCAATCTTGTGTAAATAGACATCTTGTCATTTCTCCTCTATAAAAGTCATACAAAGTATGTGTAGATAGTTAACAGGTAATTAACTTTTATTAAAGGAGATGCATATTATCAAACACCACATTGTATTTTAAAGTAGTATGTTATATCAGGTGGTAGTGGTTTATACCTTCAATCTTAGCTCTTAGGAGACAGGAGCAGGCAGATCTCTATGAGTTCAATACCAGCCTGGTCTACAGAGCAAGTTCAAGGATGATACGGTGGTTACAAAGAGAAAACCTTGATGAAAAAATGTATTATAAGAATAATAAAGCATTAGAAACATAGTATAATATATGTGTCCCAGAATCATAAAAAGTGCCAATAATAGTACTTTTATATTTTAAATAGTAACAGAACTTATTTCTATTTTAAAATGGCAAGCCATAGAGTTCATAGAAAATTCTTAAATGCAAGTCAAGTACTCAGAGATTCTGAAAATGATGCAGCAGTCTTTCTACTGAGATTTAGAATATGTACAACACCCAGAATTGGAATTTTAAAAATACAAAATGTTTGCCTCAGCTAAAGGAAAAAGCAAAGATGTGACAAGTTTAAAGGCTATTTCTAAGGTCATCTTGCACTGAACTAAATATATTTCTGGGATACAGTCTAGATTTTTGTGATTGCATGGATACTTAGGTCATGATTTGTTACCAAAATGTACAAATGCTGTAAAAAAAAAAAAAAAAAAAAAAAAAAAAAAAAAAAAAAAAAAAACTTCAAAGAATGTTCAGTAGCTTGCTAAAAGTCTCATAAAGATTTGATGTTGAAGTTTTAAAGGAAGAAGAAAATTTTACATGCTTGTTGAATACTAGTTATCCATTCTTTAGCTGCCTTGTCAGAAATCTTAATTTTTGTATGTTCCATAATACCATAAAATGTAATTAATTAATATCTGTTTATCTTAATTCTAATGTCATTCATTCAAACTATCATATCTTTTCTTTGACTGAGTTTTGTTTTTGTGGGTTTTTTTTTTTTTGTCCTAATGAGCATCTTTAGTTAAGACTGGGAAAGTAAATATGTAACTCTCTTTGTGAGACTGAGGAAGGAGGATTGTTAACTGGCTAACATAAGGGACTTTGTCTCAAATACATCAAAGAAGGAAGCATTCACTTGGAATAAATAGCAAGTAGGTAGTTTTTTATTTAAAAAAAAAAACATTAAGATTAGAGGTTTTGTGTTGTAAGATGTTCCTCTTTTTAGATAGGGTAAATAATAGAAAAGTGGTTATAACAAACTGAAATATACTTTGATAGATAAAATAAGTTAAAACAGAATAACACTATGTGAACTCACTGACTTGCTTCCTTAGAAAATAACAACAAAGGCAAATGAAATAAACAGATGTAGACGCACGCTACTTGAATTGTCCTACTTTTCTACGGCATTGTATGTTAGCAGTAGTTGGTGTTCTTTCTTTTCAAATCATACACGGCACCAAACTGTGCCCTTGTGTGGTTGTTTTCATTCCATTAGTAACTACCAGTACCTTGTGGACCCCTTCCATCGGCCATAATAGTCACACCAACAAGAATGGATAGACTAAATGACTGTGGCTGATAGTGTGCTGCTTATTTCTTAACACATTTAGGCTCAATATTATTAAAAACATAGGCAGACTGTGTCCAGGTTAGTTTATTAGGTGCACTTTTATTACTACGATGTGTTGTCTAACAAACTTTGATGTGTTCACTTCTTTTAGTCATTAAGGGATTTGAAAAATTTGAAAGGTTTTGAAATTATGACTACTGACAGTATAAACTTATTAGTTGTAACAATAATGTACTCTTAATAAAATTATGCTACAAGTGTTCAATTTGAAGATATAGTTACCATTCAGGGAATGTATTCTGAGAAATCTTGAAACATAGACATCCTGAACCAGGTCTGCTGCAATTTTCCTAAGACGCAATAATTATATAAATATTTTTATTTGGAAAAAAAATCACAACAAGGTTTTGAGGTAGATAAATAAGAGAATAGAATTCATACAAATCAAACAAAATAAAAGTGAATTCAGATAATTAGGAATAATTCAAAACTGAGATATTGAATAATGTAAAATTATCAGTGTCAGAAGTACCATAGAGTATCACAAATATTTAACTTGTAAATAGATCTATTGCCTAGTATTAAATTTTAATATTTTAAAGTAGACCCATTAGACAATTACTTTACTACCTCAGAGAATATGGTGTCCTCTACACTGGAGCTTCCAAAATGCTAATTTATCATGTATATCTGATGTTAAAGAATGTAATATTCCACATATTATTCAGATATGAATTTTCTTTAAGAGTAATTATTTTTCAAAATAAAATAGCATTATGTGTCCACAAAATCTGAAATACATATGCTTTCCATCTGAAATAATTTGTATCATGTTTAACTTAATGTAATAATAATTTCGTATTATTAATATCTGAAAGATAATAGACTTGTCATTAAACTTTAATAGTATAATGATATCGGTAGAGGTTATATATATACGTATATATAATTTTTACAAAAGTGGATGTGACTCTCTATTATAATCTTTATTTCCAGAAAGGTGAATTAAAATTTGATAACACATTTTTCATTTTAGCATTTGTATTTTTATTTAGCACATTGAATACACTTAGTTCCTAGAATCATAGGAACATAGGAAGAACCATGTGAGTCTCATTCAACTTAGCACTTCATGTAATAAAAAGCAGGAATATAGAATGTTGAGAAAATTTGCAATTCAATAAGACAGAAATGGTTTTGTGGAAAGAGCTTACATACATTCTGTATTAGAGTTTGGCAATCTGGAAGGTTCATCATATAAATCAGAAAAGAACTCAGGTTTATATATAATACAGTCTGTTCTATTTTAAGGTCATTGCAAGGATTCAGTGTTATTACAAGAAAACCTAGGCCTACCCAAGCTATACCAATGAAAATGAAATTCATGTCCTAGAGGCAAACACAGAGGGGAAATAGCACAACTGAAAATTAAAAACAATAAAATTAACAAAACAGACTGTCTCCAGGAGGCTGGACACATTATGTTTTTGACCCAAGAAAACTGTAGGATAAGGGCAGTTTGCTGAAGGACAAATACAGAAAAAAAGCTGTATAGAAAAATAATATTTTTCTGAGGGAACATAAAACATCTGGGGACATAGCTATACTCAGCTGACCACAGGGGGCCATTCAGTCCAAGACAGTCTCTGATAACTAGAGAAGCAGAACCACAGCCAGTCAAAGGCCAGAGATCCAATCAGAGAAATGTCAGTTTGAAAAATAGTGAGAAATAGTAGCATGTGGGAGCCACGTTCCCAAAACTCCTTGGTATTTGCCTGGATGGAAACATAATGACTTCAGCAAAGCTCCCATTTTCATTTTGGACTGATTCGGGGAAAAGTTAGAAACTAGTGATGGAACAGATAAGAGTAGCTAGAGGGACTGTCCTCAGTAACGAGCAGAGATAATGACAAGGAGAGGAAAATACGTTTTACTATCAAAAGATAAATCATGTACATACAAGTAACGTTATACTGACTGAGTGATGTGATATAGATAGATGATAGATAGATAGATAGATAGATAGATAGATAGATAGTGTTTGTATGTGTGTGTGTGTGTCTGTGTGTGTGTGCATGTGTGTGTGTACAATTAAAGACAAAGCATCCAGAAAGAATTGGAGGCAGGTGAGAGGAGCTAAAAATTATGTAATTATACCTAGTTTCAGAAAAAATTTAAAAAGATGAAATTGAACATACCAAGGAATAGAAAGTACTGATTAAACATGATTTATTTTTCAGAAACAATTTAAAAACCTGAAAGCTTATCATATAAAGGTGAATAGATTTAAGAGGCAAGACTAATCCCATTTGACATTGACCAGACATAGCTAAACAAATTACAAATTGTTCACTATGTGATATATGTCAACATAGAGAAAGAATGTGAAGCTCCAGCAGGTGAGGGATAGTGAGGTAAGAGGAACCTGGAATATCAGAATGCAAATTCCTTAATCTGAAATCTAAAATGAATGACATTGGAGAGAAAGAGAATTAATTTGGGCCTAAAGTATCAAAGAAAGTTATTTTAATTGGTTGTTACAGTTATAATTCTTAACACTAGTTTAGGAAATACCTTGTAGGCTCCCTAGTAAAACAAGCAATCAGTGACATTTTTTAGTTTGTTTCTAATTTATAATGGAAAGGAAGAGCCTTCTGTGAGTAGTTCCCAATGAATGATCAATCCATAAATAATGATCTGCCTCATTTTAGATTTTCAGATGTGTTCATTTTTACTTAAATTGCATGCAGCTGCATGGCCAAACTCATTAATTAAGTAATTGAAATAAGTGACTGCTTTATTTCAAATTAACAAACAGCTTTAGCATGGACTGTATGGGTTTTCACCTTTTTTCAAAGTGAAACACAGATGATGAGCTACTGACTTGCTTATTAATAATATCAAGTTTATTTGTCTTTCTTTCAAGTGTTATGAAAGGTTTTCTAAGAGATGATTCCTTTGAGAAGTTTTGTTTTTGATGGCTTAAAATCTCTTATGAGGCATCTCTCTCATTGTTAACTCACTGGCTAAGAAATCCCTCAATATCACTTGGTCCTGCAGCTTCAACATAGAAGTGGCTATTGGTGTACCATCTCACCGTACCTCAGAGGTGTTGCTGTTATTTAAAAACAAAGAGTCTATGTTTCTTAAGAACTTAATAATTCCCTAAGTTATTTTGATTTGTGCATGGTGTTTGGTTTTGGGCTCAGGGAACCCCACTGCAGAAGGGAAGGAAGCACTGTAGGAGTCAGATGGGTCAAGGACACCACAGGAACATGGCCCACATAATCAAATAAGCAGGGTTTATAGAGGATCAAACAGTCCTGAGAGACAATCAGAATCTGTATTGGTCTGAGCTCTGTCCTCTGCAAATAGGCTATGGTTCTGTAACTAGGTGTTCTTGTGGGAATCCTAACAAGAGTGAGTGTTTCTCTGACTACTTTGCCTCGTCTTAGGACACTTCTCTTCCTGTTGTGTTGCCTTGTCCAGCCTTGATATCAGGGGTTATGCCTAATCTATTGTAAATTGTTATGCAGTGTTCAGTTGATAACCCTGGAAGACATGCTCCTTTCTGAAGGAAAACAAAGGAAGAGTGACTCTAGGGATGAGGGAATGTCGTTGTGTGTGGTGTGAGGGGACCATTGGTAGAAGAGAAGGAAAGGGAAACCGGCAGGGATACAATATATGGGAAAAGAATAAAGAAATGAAGATATATCTTAAACTAAGTAAAAATTAGAAATGGGAAAACTATGTAAGTCTATTTAAATCAACAACATATTTCAAAATAGAATTGAAGAGTGCCTTTGACTTTGATACTCCCAATACTCTTTATTATTATTATCATTATTTTTATTTTACTTACTAGTCATAGTTTTTTTCCTTCCTCTCCCTCCCATTCACTCCCCCTCTCCACTATTTTTTAACCCCTCTATCAACTTTTCAGAAAGGGCAAGGCCTCCCATGGTAGTCAATAAATCATGGCATATTAAGTTGAGGCGGGGCCAAGCTCCTCTCCCCTGTATCAAGGCTGAGTGAGTCATCCCATCATAGAGAACTGGCTTCAATAAACCAGCTCACAGGCCAAAAGCAGATCCTGGTGTCACTGCTAGTGACCCAAGAAACAAACCAAGTGGACAGAATATCTGAACTAGCCTTCTCCTATAATCAGATTGGTGATTACCCTCATTGTCATCATAGAACCTTCATCCAGAAACTGATGGAAGCAGATGTGGAGATCCACAGTCAAGCATTAAGGCTGAGCTCTCTACACCTAAAAGTCTTATGATATCATGCCATTACCAATAGCTAATAGACTTGGGCCCGAAATTTTCTCTAACTGGACCTGGAGCGGAAAGACATTGTGTCACTGTATTTCCCAAGACTATCTCCATACCCTGTAAAGTTGTGAAAACAGACTGAGTTAAGACAGCAGAGCTTACCTTGCTCAGCCTCAGTGGAAAATTTTGTGAGGTGACTGAGATGTGTAGCTGGCATTTCCTGTCTTCAAATGATTGCAAACACTCGCTAACATATATTTTTAATCTACACACAAATTTTAGTAAGAAGACAAGTTTCAATCAAATCTATTTCAAGTTCACAAAATATAAAATGTTTTATAACTTCATGTTACCTTTATGCATTTTTTTTTACTGAACATCTGGGTTATCAGTAATTATGAACTCAAGGCTCAGTAGAACTTTAAATAAACCTTTTAAAATAGTGCATTATAAAAAGTGGAATGGAAAAGACTACACAATGGCCCAGGTCACCATTGTTGCCTCATAATATTGGCTATCTAAAGTAATTCAGAAATAGAAAATATACATAAAATATTTTATCCATTGCTTTAAAGTGAAAACAAACTACTACGTTAAACTTGTTCAAGATATCAAGCCAAATTTCTACATTTTCTATATTACTTAAGTTAGAAATGTGGCCTAGGGCCCTGTTTCTTTGGCATGAGTTTGATTTATTCATATGTCTACATTATTATTAAAGTAAAATAACACATGCTTCATTGAGAACTCTATGGGCAATACAATCATTTGTTCAGTTATGTGAAATTTATGTTAGCTGTTTCTTTAGAACTTAAAGCCACAAAACTGAAATCACTGTTACTTTTAAAGAGGAAAATACTAGAAATTTATTAATGTTTTACATTGTGTTTCTACAAAATAGCAAAAAGATAAAATTGTGATGCCATATCTTATGACCTATACATTTTATCAAAGTGCAAATTATATTTTATATGCATAAATTCTTTCCCATAATTCTCACAAATATTGCCATATAAATCCACGTGCATGTTGCCTACCAAAATAATTTAGGAAATTACATTAGTTACTAAGTTTTTCCTTAACTATGGTTTGGATACACAATTTCCAGTAGTTTGTTGGCATTGCCTAGTGGCATTTGTCAGGTGACTGATTTAGGATGCTGCTGCATCTTGACCTCAAGATTGCTGAAACCAGCTGTTTACTATTGAGCCTTTTCTCTATCCTCTTTCGTACTTTCTTTTTACCCCTCCTCTTCTCCTTCCCCTCTCTTCTTCCTTCCTTTTTGCTTTTGATAAAACTTTTTTCTCTTTAATGAATTTATTATTTTTTAAAAAAAGAAAGTAAACTGTGTTTTTTCATTATACATACCAATCTAAGTTCCCACTCCTTCTGCTCCTCCCATTCCCTCCACATAACCTCCCACCCCACCCCATCCACTCCTCTGAGGGGGTAAGGCACATTCTCTGGGGAAGGTCCAAGGCCCTCCCTACTATATTTAGGCTGAGCAAAGTATCCATCCAAAGAGAATACGCACCCCCTCTAATAAACTCCGAAGTGGGTTTGCTTGTGTTCTGTGTTTCCTCTCACTTGCACCAGGTAATTCTACTGCACGTACTGGCTTTGTGGGAGCCTAGTCTGTTCCGATGGATGCTCACCTTCCTAGACCTGGATGGAGGGGGGAGGACCTTGGACTTCCCACAGGGTAGGGAACCCTGACTGCTCTTTAAACTGGAAAGGGAGGGGGGGAAGGGAGAGTGGGGGGAGGGAGAGGGAAATGGGAGGAGGAGAGGAGGTGGAAATTTTTAATAATAAAAAAAAAGAAAGAAAAACTTTCCAAACCTGAAAAAAAAAAAAGACTGACGAAAATATTTAGATGAAATATTTAATTCAGGATAAATAATTTCATTTCAGTATTTTTGAAATCTGGGGTGCATTATTAGCCCTATTTAAGTTAAAAAAAAACGGCAGTGAAGCTATCAATCTGAACAGCTTTTGGGAGGGCAAGCATAAGAGGAAGAGAGAAGGCTATACTTTTACTATTAGTGCTCTGGAAAATTAGCTTGCTAACAATGGAAGTCTGCAAGAAACAGAAGGCGTTTGGAAAATAGAATACGTGATTGCTTTCATTGTTGTAAGAAATCCTATGGACAGAGATAACCTAGATAAGGACTGCGTCATTTAGGCTCCCATTTTGAAAGCAGACTCTATAAAGGTAGAGACACAGGTTCAAGAGGCAGCAGACCACACTGCACTCAACTCAAGAACTCAGGCAGCAATGAATACTGGGGCTCACCACTCTTTTTTTTTCTGTAGTCAGTCTAGGACCATTTCCAAATTCTCTTTATTAATAGATGCTATTTATAGCCTTATATGGTTAAAGAAAAGTATTTTCATCCTATGGTTCACATATGAACGACATATAATTTAGTGATTCTGTTATTACATCATAATAATGCCTAAACTTTTGCAATTACTAAAAAATTAGCTTTCTTCAACAATTTCCCCAAACTACTATTATTTTACTAGAACAAAATTTTAGAGACATAATGTTTTACCTTAGAGTACAAGAGTTTAATCATGTTGGAACTTATTACAAGAGTATATTCAAATGTTTACTAGAATTATCTTATATGTGTTTTAAAAAGATGCAGTGTAAAAATTATATTCAAATAACTTATAATCATTAACAATGGATTTGAAAACAATTGGAATTTTTCACAATTCTTTTTTCAAGTCCTTTCTAATATATTTACCCCAAAGAAAAACATCAGTGATTATCAGGCTCATGTCTCTTGAATCCTCGGCTATTTGCTTTGTTTTTGGTACTATTAGATAGTATTGAGGACCTGTCCCAACTTTATTAGAGTAGCATTTGTCATTCTCATATTTTGCTAACAAAAATTATCTCCAAAAGTTGAAAAATGCATTTTGAGAGTAAAATTGAGCTTTTTAAAACAATACCATTTAAATATTAAGAGTAAAGCTTTCATTAATATTTGGCATTCACAGACCTAACAAAACATAAGTGGATAAACACAGAGTTTCATGGATTTTGTATGTGCATTTTATACATGTTTTATATGTGTATATATATATGCAAAAATATATGAATAAATTTTAATCATACTAAAATTTGTTTAACATTTTCATATTTTTTATATCCACACCATAGTTTTCCCTCCCTCTAAATCTCTTGGCTCCTCCACTCACTACATTTTCCTATTTAGTGTTCTTCAAAATATACTGTGTTTTAATTAAGATGCTAAAGTTCTAATTACTTTATACTTACATAGTTTATATATAGCATAAAATTAATTGTGTACACAAATGGAGCAAACGTTTAACATTTCAGGTGCAATGACAGCAAATATTGAATTGGATAGCTTGTCAAAATAATGTTAAAATTCATGGATATTATGTTTGACTAATGTCATCGGAAGCCATTGAAAATTTGCATATGGTATAAAGACCTCTGTTTCTTCTATAATGAAACAAGACTATAGCAAATTTATAACTTTTATACTGAAATTCATTTCTTTTCTCATATAATTTCCTGATTATATTTTCCCTCCATCTACTCTTCACATCTCCTCTCCACCTTCACCTCCTCTACTTCCCAGACCAACTTCTTTCTGTCTCTCCTTAGAAAAGAAGAGGCTTCTAGGAGATAAATGTCAAATATGATAAAATAAAATATAGTAAGATAAAACAAGAACTATCAGAGAGAAGTTGGACAAGGCACCCCAAGGAACAAGAGATTGCCATGAGCAGGCAAAAGAATCAGAGATGCAGTCATTATTATTGCCAGGATTTCCTTAAAAACATTAAGTTTATAGCTATAATATGTATTCAGAGGAGCTGGTGTAGACACATATAGGCCTCCTGCTTGTTTCCATCTCTGTGAGTTCATATAAACCTTACTGAGTTGATTCAGAGTGTCTTGATCTCCTGGTGTCCTGTCAACATCTGCAAATAGCAATATCTCAAAATCTTCCTTTCCAATTTTACCACTTAATCTCCTTCAGTTCTTTTACTGCTCTAGCTAAAACTTCAAGTGCTATATAGAATAGATATGGAGAGAATGTATAACCTTGCCATTTTCCTGATTTGATTGGAATGGAGTTTCGCTCTATTTAATTTGTTGTTTACTATGGGCCTGTTGTAAACTGCCTTTATGATATTTATGTATGTTCCTTGTATCTTAAGACACTCCAGTACTTTTCTCATAAAATGGTGTTGGATTTTTGTGAAAGGGTTTTTCTGCCTCTAATGAGATTTTCATGTGTTTTTTTCTTTCAGCTTGTTTATATGGTGGTTTACATTTACTTATTTTCATATATTGAACAACCCTGCATCTCTGGTAGGCATCGAAATTTATAATTTCTGAAATATTTATTATTTTGCTAAAGTCTCTTTCTTGTAAAATAAAGAAGAAGCCATCATAAATTGAGAATACAAGACTCAGGCTTTATCAAAGTTATTGCTACCATGTTAATATTGAAAATAGTATCTGTTCAGTACCATTTACAGTATTATGAGCACAACAGGAGTGGGTCATTTTTAGGGAGAAAAAAATAGTTAAAGCTTTTCTTCTATAAATGTTACTGAAGAAAGTTAATGGCTTCCTCTTCAACAATTTCTGATAATTCTGTCTAAATTTATACATATAACCCATGGAAATTAGGCATTGTAAAACTCATCTTAGTGTATAATAAGTGGAATTATTAATTTTGAATTATCTTGAAGTACAAAAACTGAGATAAAAAAACTTTGTTATGATTTCCCGATTATTAATTTATGTCCTATACACAATGTGAAATCTAGCCTTCTTTCAAGCAATGCTCTGCATTGCTAAACTATTTGTGAAAATTCTCATATAATACCATACATGCTGTTAAGGGCATTTACCCTTACGTGGAGCTATTCTTTGCTCAGAAGTCATTATTTGCCTATAACTCTTTATGTAGGGATAGGACCCCGTTAAAATTTGTTTGCTATGTTAACAGCTCTACTGATAGTGTCATCATCCTAGTCTTATTCATGCAGCTGTTTCTAAGAAGGACAGTTCCCCTAAAGTTACTGTGATATTATTCTTCGTTCAGTCTTCTGTCTCTCTTTAAATATGAACCCTATGTAAAAGATGCAAAATCACATATTTGGTTCAATGGGTTCCATCACATAAAAGGTCATGAAGTAGGAAGATATTGGTAATGGTAAGTGGATTTTTCTCTTTTTAAAATGTATTTTGTTACAATTTCTTGCATGTATTCAATGTATCCATTTTGGGAAACATATTGAAATTACTTTTATCAATTTCTTAAAAAATAAAACTCAGGGATAAATACTAAGGAATACACTTGAGAGAGCTACAAAGCAACCAAAACAGGATCCTGACCTTCTTCACTTCCCAGATTAAAAAGCTCATGCAACCCACTTGGCTCTTCCTCTTCCTTCCCATGTGTCCTTCTATAGCCCTCTTAGTCAGTCCCAAAATTTTTTGATTCATCCCGGTTTGCTGAATGTGAACTCTGCTCTCCAAGCTGAAGTCAGACTATTGGTGATCTCAAAGCAATCAACACACATAGATATCCTCCAACACCAGTGCTTATTTCTTGCAAGAAATTCATCCTCATGGCACAATAGTGCCTTTGTCCTTTATAATACAGAAACATTACTTTTCCACAAAACTTTCTGTCAACTTTTCCAAAGTACTTGTAATGTAAAAGCATAAACTTTAAATTCACTCAAACTATTATTAACCTCTTAATTTTCCCTGTTCTCTGTACCTTACTGTCTTCAATTTGCTTTGGCCTCTGTGATTGTCCTCAGTCTTTCTGGACAAATTCCAGCCACAAGACCTTTAAGTCTCTTGTATCTATTCACACAAATTATTCTTTTATTTCTTCAGTGCTTGACTGAAATGTCACCTTACTTAAAGTTTCATTTCCCTGATGTATGACTCATTTTCCACACATTTTCACACATTAATCTTCTGCATTCTTTTTCTCACTCAGTTTATTTACTTAAAAAATAGTAACTATATTATAGGGACTCTGAATAAGTGCCTCAGAAATTTTCAAATGTTTTATAATTTTGACATTTAGACTAACTCTTGATAAAAGCATATAGTCTATATTTTTCAAAATTCCTTTCTTATTAACCTCACTGAAATCTCGTAATCACTTTTCTGTTATATTCTTTTAGTTTCATAATTTATGTGATTTACAGAATATGTATTTGTCAAAAAATCATTAAAATAGTAAGCAAAATAAAAAGGCAATTATAAGCAAAATAGAAAATTGTATGACCTCTGTATAGAGAAAATATCTGAAGGTTGGCTATTCTATATTTAATTGAGTACCTCCAAAAGAAATGTTGAAATATTGGTTACTAGTATCAGTGAATATGGACTTATTTATTGGAAGGTGGTTGCTGGTTGGTTAGTGGCCACCTGGCTAGCTCAGAACCAAAATAATCACACAGAAACTGTATTAATTAAATCACTGGTGGCCCATTAGTTCTATAAAGAAGACCTCCCAATTATGTGTAGCCCAGGTGGGCCTCAAATTTGTGATTGTTCTGCCTCTGACTCCTTCAACATATCCTACTGGTGCATGACACCACTACCATTAAGGGAGGGCCTTCTTTCCATGTGTTGCTCTTATTGTTTAATGAATAAAGAACTGCTTTGAGCCTATGCCAAGGGCAGAACAGAACTAGGTGGGAAAATCTAGGATGCATACTGGGAGAAAGAGGGCGGAATCAGAGATAAAACATGGAGCCACTGCCAGAGTCAGACATGCTGAAACTTTGCTGGTAAGCCATGCCACGTGGCGGTACACAGATTAATAGAAATGGGATAAATTCATATGTAAGATATAGCCAATAAGAAGCTACAGGTAATGGACCCAGAAGTGATTTAATTAATATAGTTTCTGTGTGATTATTTCAGTTCTGGATGGCTGGGACGAACAAGCAGCCCACTTCCAAGTCTTATTTGTGCTAAAAAAAAAAAAAAAATCTCATGAGATTTCTCTAACCCAACTCAACACCCACAACTGTTGCATTTATAAAGTAGAGGCAGAATATCACATGATGAAGATGATAAAGAATGGATTGATACATATTTAAAACAAAGAGTGTTAGATATTGCCATCCATCACCATAACGTAAGGTGGCAATGGAATGATTTCTGATTGTTGCAATGGGATCAAAGCAACTGATGTGATGAGTTCAGAATTTAAGTATTCGGACCTATAAAGGAATAGATTCTTTTTAAAGACACAGATTCCACTGTGATATGCTTTGGCACAACAGCCTTGGGAAACTAATGCAGCTGACATTGCTAACAGTTGTAAAGATACTACTCTGTAGCATTTTCTGAGTAAGATACAAATAGCCCAAAGCACAGGAATGCCTAGCGGAGCAAACTATATCCTAGCCACCCTTCAGCAGTCGTAACAAGTCACCTACTGTAGTATGTTAGCAACAGAGTTACTTTAGCTTTTGTTGTCCTGGTGTCTGGAAAAATGATTTTTTTTTGGTATGTAACTTCAGGGACAAATTATTGATTGATGGGCTTCATAAAGTTTAACTTTAAAAATAACCCCAGGACCTTGAAAATTCCTGCATAGAAAATTTGAAAAATCTCTTAGGGATGTGATAATATCACAAACTTGAAGATTACATATTTGGATTTATGTTTTATTAAAATATAAGTAACTTTTTATTGCTGTCAAAATGCTTACTTGCCAGAGAGGTAATGTTATCTTGATTATTGAAAGAAAGTTATAAATCTTATTTTTTTTCTCTTAGTTTCTCATTGATTTAGTTATAATTTTTTATAAGTATTGTTTAGAGTGTTGCTTAATAACCCAAAGTTAAAAATAAGTCAGATTACTTAGAGTGAGGTATTCTTTATAAGCTGAATTCTTACTAACTTTGTAATGAAATTATGAATAGTAATATTCAATTTATTAGAATTTTTATGATAGAGTTATTAAAATCATTTCAACCATTTGAAAAGAGTCTTTTATTGAAATATGAGTGAAAACAAGAACTCTGAATCTGAATATTTTGCAAAGATCAATGTCTTCTATAGCTTTTCCAAGAATGGATTTTATTCACCAAGAATTTGCATGATTTAGTAAAATATTTAAAACTGCCATATGTGACTTGTATACATTTTACTTAAGTAAGTACACCCTTGCTCAGAAGTAGTTGACTAAAACAAATTAGATTTCATATTCATAGTGCTGTATTGTTTAGTACAGTGATAATTTATATTGGAAAGGACCTAGAAGAGCAAGGTAAAACAAAATGTACAATTTGAGGAAAAAAGCGGCACTTAGAAGTGGAAGGGATCTAAGTCTGGTGTTTGAAGAAAAAACATATTAAGAAATGGAATAAAGTGAGTCGCTACCTCGGGGAAAAAAAATCTCACCCAGCTAAATTTCTAACTTTTGAAAAGGTGGTGGTGCATACCTTTAGTCCTAGCACTCTGGAGGCAGAAGCAAGCATATCTCTGAGTATGAGGCCACCAGGATGGCCAAGCAAAGTCTATGAAAGAAATCATTTAAAACAGAAAGCTGGTGAAGTGTAATTCCACAGGGGCCAGGTTAAAGCCCCAGCACTTAGTAGTTTCAGTTTTGTGGCTCTGGCTTAGCAGTCAAGGACAGAAGAAAGGGGTTATGGAGTCTTCCTCCACAACCAGAGAAAGCTGCTGAGGGCAGGCATGTGTCAAGGATATCCCTGATTGGAAGCCCAGGGAGGCCACTGAATAAATCTGAGATTTTGATGTCTGGATTGCCTTGGAGACCCCAAGATGTTGGATGTGCCAAACTCATGGAATACCTGTCAAGGAGAAGAACTGCTACAAGAGAGTGGAAGTGGCCAAGAGTAAGACTTTTGTTGCAATCAAGAAAGTTTAAAGGAGTTAGAGATCTGAAGAGAACTTTGACATCAGACATAGAGACAGAGTTTGGAATTTGGCCTTGCTTTGGTGCAATATTTTCTCAGTATCCTCTCTTTCCTTCATTTTGGAAAAGTATTGTATATCCTGTATCATTATATGTTTGAAGTATGTGATTACCTTTTTTTTTTATTTTATAAGGGATTACAGTTAAGAGAATGCATTATTCTGTTATTTAATAATTGCATTTTTGGAAATTTAGATTTAGTAACTTTGATTATGGAGATTTTTTAAGTTGGACTGAATGTAGTTTTGTATTATGATATGGCTATAAGCCAATGGTGTCCAGGGAGAAACATGATAGTTTGAAAGAAAATGGTCCCTGTAAAGAGTCACACTGTTAGGTGTGTCCTTCTTGGAGGAATTGTGTTACTTTGGAGGGGGGCTTTGATGTCTCCTATGCTCAAGCTTAACCCAATGTGGAGCACAGTTGCATCCTGTTGCCTGCAGATGAAGATGTGGAACTCTCAGTCCCTTCTCCATCACCATGTCTGCCTTTTTGCCACCATGTCGCGCCATGATAAAAATGCACTAAACTTCTGAAACTATAAACCACCTCAAAATAAATATTTTCTTTTTGAACAGTTGCAATGGTCATGGAGACTCTCCACAGCAACAGAAATACTAAGAAATAGTATATTTGCCAAACCAGTGACAGGACTGTAAAGAATGTAATCTATAAATGTCTTCACAATACATTTTCATTAGTTTAAATAATTAGGTCACTTTTGATGTGGGGAAAAAGGAAAAAGAAAGTGATTAAAAAATGGACATGGTCCTTTGGAATTTCTAGGAGACAATGTGCCCAAGTTAGAGCAACAATTTAAAGACCGTGGAAGTTGAAAGATATTTATGTCCTAACCTCAGTATAGGAGCTGAATTATATGTATCATAGTACAGGCATCTCATAATAAAGCAGAGTAAATTTGTGGAGAATTATTAAAAAATTGAGATGTACAGAAACAACAGGCAAGTCTAGTTTCAGTATGGTTTTAAGAGAGGAATTTTTTGACTAATTGTTGTCTTCTTCAGAATCAAAGGTCTGATCTGCATGTTCTCAGGGGGAAACCTGCCTGCACAATTTAGGTAAGAAATGGACACTGTCAGATCTCCCTGGTAGTTTCCACAGTGATCTGAAGGCACACATGTGTGAAGTATATATCACTCTACAGGATTAAGGCAGGAATACATAGAAGCAGGAAAAGTGATCTAAGGGCATATGAGTGACAGTAACTCTTCAGCATGGCAGAGATACACTGTTTAAGTTCAACAATTGATTCAGACCCATCATAATGTGTAAGCCTGCTTGACAGTGTCATATATAGAACATCACAAAAGAAAAAAAAAGTTAATTTACAATATTTTCAACAGTCAAATGTTTTTGTAAAAAACCCCGAAAATTAGGGTGTAATAATGTCTCAAATTCTTTGACTAAATAATCAGTAAGAACATATAGCATCATGAGTTTAGGACTCTCAACCCACTCCTTTAATAAGCTGCAATTATCATTATAGTGAAAAAATGATCTTGTGTGAAAAACAAACCACTTTCAGTTGGATACATTGAAATAGAAATGTTACACAGTATGAAAGTGGTTAGTTTTCAGTTGAACAACAAATAATCATGTGTGTGTTTGTATGTATGTGGTATGTGGTATATCACGTGTTTATGTATGTGAAGATGTATCTAACATCCTTTCCTCACTCTTTGTGTGTTTAGGTCATAGGCTGACATCATGTGTGATTCTCAAATAATGTCCATATTGTTATTTGAGACAATGACTCTCACTGAACTTAACACTCAATAAATAAGCTATTCTGGCTAACCAGTGAATTTCTGGACTCTCTCCATGTCTCTATTTCCTATGCTAGGATTAGAGAAGAAAGTTTTCACACCTGGTTTTGCCTGTGTAATAGAAATCTAAAGTGAGGTCCTTATATCTGGGTAGCAGGCACTTCACTAACTCAACCAACTCCTGAAAATACGTGTAACTCTTGAACCTATTACATATTCTGTATATGAATCACACTCTGACCTGAAAAATGGGAAAATATGAAGATCACCTCCATTTATGCACAGTTACAAAACTTGTAAAACAATGAAAATCGTTTTGAACTTTAAAACATCATGAATTATTATGGATAGAATTAGCAGACATGTCTATATTGGGAAATAGAATGATATGTTTTACTAAATTCAGATAACAAAAATATATCTCCTAATAAAGTTGCAGAAAAAAATCAATTAAATACCATGATCAAACCTCTGACTTCTTAATTACTTTGTAATCCAAAGTGTTTAGGCAATTTTATTATTGGTATTGAGCAATATGCTTTCTGATGATAATAATAATAATATCATAATGTTTGCATTATATAACTCTGGTGCTGTGCATAGAAAATTAAAATAATCTGGTATTTATTTACAGCACACCTACATGTCAATAAGAATGACTTATTTTCCTTTATGAAACAATGTTCTGGTAGTTGGAAATATTTGTGAACACTGAACACAAAGCAAGCAGCGATACTCTTTCAGAGCACTTAGGAAGAACTGCAGTTCTATCTTCCTGAAAGCTTCATTTACTTCCCCTTTTTAGTGAGCAATAGAGAAGTAAGTCCACAGACAGCTACACCCATAACTGCAAGTTAAGCACTTCATCTTCTAACGCTATATTATTTGAAGTACTACATTTTTCAATTTCTTTCAGGATAAACTGATAAAATTTCTATATTGGTATTAAATTCAGCAATTCCACTCAGTCGAATAATTTTATCTTCACTCTGCAGTTCCTTGGATACCTCAGGGTATTTTCTGGTTTTATCTTTGTTGCCAGAAGTATTTATGTATTAAGCTAGGACCACAGATACTTTAACCAACTTGATCTTTATTATACTGGTGCACAGGTTACTACTTAGACCGAGATTAACAAGCCAGTGAAAGTGCTCTCTGGGGATAGTGAGTCTACTGTGTTGAGAGGGTCAAATACATTATCTATTTCAAATTCTAGAGGCTAGAAAACAACTTTAACATGTTCCACATCCCTCTGAAATGACTCCGATAGCGTATTCCACTGGAGATGCTCAGCTTTCCATCATTATTCTATGCAATGACTAAAATTATATTGTTAAGCCCCCACAGGATTCAATCATGTTTAGTTTCTATTCTCTGCTATTAAAATGTCCTTGAATAATATTATAATTTTATTCATGCTCTTTTCTCCTATTTTGGAAGGTGTAGAAAAAGTCTCAGTAAGTTACTTCAATATGATTAATGCTAATTAAAATACCTATGTTTGATGTGAAAATAAAATTAAGATTTTTAAATTACCCAGAATTATAGGTACCATTTTTCAAAATTAATAAGAGGCAAAATTTCATCATGGGCTAAATAAGTTTGTATGTGCAAATTTCTGAATATATGCACCTGAAAGAAAATATTTAATTTAATTTAAATAATTAAATTAATGGGTAATATGTGATTAAGTTATATCCCAACAGTTTAGAGTATATATAACTCCTTCAAAACACCTTCGTTCAGTTTCTAACTAGCATGTCAAGTGGTGTCAATAGCTCTTATCCCTCTTTAGGGTAGCCAATACCCTATCCTGCAGGAGAATTCACCCTCCAGTGCACATACCTCCTGCTGCACCTAATGTAAAATAAGACAAATATTTTAAAATGACTGAGGAAGTAATAAATAGAAGCTGTTTAAAATGTCTCATTATTGCATTATCTGGCAAATTGTGAGTTCAGTATAATAGTTTTCTTAGTCCAAATGTACATCATATAATTATCATAATTTAAAATTATAGCATAAGAATTAGGACACATAATAATTTCAGAATTCTGATATTGCACAGTGGCATTAAAGTGGAATCACTCTCTTACACAAACCTAATAAATCAGAGTAAACTATTTGATTATATTTTGTTTCCATAATATTTGTATTTTGAAATAGATTTTATATTGATAATATTTATTCTTTATCTCATAGATTACTGAATCATGAATACAATTAAACTAAATATTATTGTTTGTTTATGAAAAACTCAATAATTTGATTTCAGTCTTTTTAAGAAATATTAATATGTGGAATGAGGCCTATAATTATTAGTAATATAGAGTATATTAAAAATTTAGTTAGAGTACCCAGTAAATATTCTTATAGTACAAATAGCAGCAAAGGAACGCATGGGTGTAATAATTGGCTTCACTATCAGTCATTATATCTCATAAATATACATATATATTCTCATATATTATATATCATGCATGCATACACCCCCATATATATACATACTTTAAATATGTATAGTGATCAAGCATGTGTTCAGGTGAAAGACTAGATTTAAGAATATTTAGATCTTCGGAAGCAAGTATAAATAAGCTTGAAAATAGAAGCTAGAGAAAATAGAAAATTGCAGCTACTGTAGAAAGTGAAATCAGCACTGTCACCACGTATTGCCAGAGAACAGAGAAGAATATAACTGGACTCCCTGCTAGCCATGAGATATCTCTTGACTGATCTGAGTACTATAGCTTTCCTTTGAATATCTCAAACACACAGCAAGGCTCATACACATCCACTGAATCACAAAGAATATTTCAATATAAGTATTTTTAAAAGACGTTGAATACCCTGAACTTACTTTAAACATCAAGACAGTCATTGCAGCTAAGGACAAGGCCTTTGTTATAGGCAATAGGAAGAATATATATATTTATAATTTTCTCTCTTCTCTCATGGAAAGCATTTTCTCTCCTTTGAGAGGGACCTTATTGCTAACACATATACAACATTTTAACCTAGTTTTATTTTTGCATGAGAATGTAGCATACTTGTTAACCTCTAATTTTATATTTTTATGAGTTTCAGGACTAGTAGTAATTCTGAACTATCACATCAACAGAAATGAGTTTAGGCAATTTATCCTAATAAAGAGTGGCATATACACTGTGCTCCAACAGGTCACTGAAATTGAGGCTTATTGTTCGTATGTGGTGTAGCTGTTTTTATTTTTAGACCAGAAGATGTACTCCATAAATGAAGGAAGAAGTACAAAAGAGGTTACAAGACTGATAGATAGTCCTATATTCCCCACCTCAGATTACGTGAGCAGTCAACACTTGTTGGCAAATGAAGAAGATCTTTTGGTGGTGGTGCCTGCAATATCTGGGAAGGCTACGGTGATTGTCATGATTCTCTAGAGCAAGAAAACCAATCGAACGAATGGTAATAGAGGAGTTGGTAGTTTAACATAAACGGTATGATCCATGTAGTCCAATAATGTCTATGTTTCCACTGTAGAGTCTGAGAATCTAGTAGTTACTTGGTCCGTGAGATCAGACACATCATTCAAGCTCTGACGCTTGAAGGATTCCTGAAGATCCACTGATATTCAGCCCATGTCGGAAGATCAAAGGACCTAGTTTGTGAAGGCAGGTAAGACAGTGACAGGAGCATTAAGATATAGTTGCCAGCCTGGCGGTGGTGGTGCACGCCTTTAATCCCAGCACTCGGGAGGCAGAGGCAGGTGGATCTCTGTGAGTTCGAGACCAGCCTGGTCTACAAGAGCTAGTTCCAGGACAGGCTCCAAAACCACAGAGAAACCCTAAATCCCTGTCTCAAAAAAAAAAAAAAAAAAAAAAAAAAAAAAAAAAAAAAAAAAAAAAAAAAAAAAAAGATATAGTTGCCAGAATGAACTGACTCCAAGGAGGCAAGAAGCAAGAGCTTTTTTCTCTTGGACTTTTCTTTATTTGCATGCCACTAGAAAGTCTATCCACCCAGTGTATTTTCTCACTTCAATTAAGTTGTTTGAGAAAATCCTTCACAAATGTGCCCAAAGACTTGTCTGTTAGCAGTTTAGATAGCAGTTCAAGATGACCATGACCTCTACTCTGCAATTAGAAATGCAGGTTTCTTTCTTTGTTTCCTTTCATTGGAAACAGATTTGTTTTCTTATAAAATATATCCTGATTGTGGTTTTCTCTACCTCTGTTCTTCCCACTCCTCCTCACTTTTACTCCCATTTGGATCCAACCCCTTTCTGTCTCTCCAGAAGGAAACAGAGAGACCGCTAAGAGGTAAGGACAAAATATACAAGATAAAATATAAAAAGATGAATCAAAAACCACCACATTGAATTTGGACAAGACAGCACAAACAGAAGGAAAAGAGCCCCAAGACAGACACAAGAATCAGAGGCCCATTCATTCACACACTCAGTAGTCCTATACATTACTTATCTGAAAGTTATAATATCTGTGATGAATCTTTTGGTCATAATAGAATGCCCGTGAAATTATATACCTTTCTGGAAACCACATGATCCTGTAAGAAATGCACATATATACTTTATTCTGTATTTCTGTTAAACTTACTATCACTTCAAAGTAGACTTGATGGACTTGTTTTGTTGTTTTGACATAGTCTCTCAATCTTGGGGGAAATGATGTTTCTTGGTATTTCCTTAGGACATCAAACAAAATAAAATTATAAACCTTTCCTGAAATATCTGTGTAGGTGAAAAATGTTAAACTGCTTCTTTCTAAATGAATAAATAATAGTAGAGTATTGATCATTTACCAACATTTTACATTATATAATGTATTTGTTTGTCATTAATAAACAGACAACTGCTTGGAAAAATTCACATTAAATATTAAATATCTGATTAAAAGTAATAGTCATCAAAGTATATGCTACATTTATTATGAACAATTAGTCCATGTATGCTGAAATGAAAGGCTTCTCCCCAATAAAACAATTAAAAATAGAAGGATAAATTAGTACAGAAAGCTTATTCACCTTCCTATCTCTTTTAGTATGTATTTACACTAAAATTCTATGTAAAAATAGTTCTATCTTAATTACTTATTGATTGTTTGGCTTTATAAGACAGGGTTTTTCTGTGTAACAGTCCTGACTGTCCTGGAATTTGCTCTGTAGATCACCTGGTTGTTAAGTCATATAGATTCTGCCTGCCTCCACATTAAAAGTGCTGGAATTAAATGTGTACACTACTACTACATAGCTTATTTTATTTATTTTTTTAAAATATATATTTACTTATTATTCATGAGTATTTGTGGGAGCTTGGATGAGTTTATATGCACCATGTGTGTGCAGAATCTTACAGAAGGCAGAAGAGAACACCGGCTCCCCTGGGTCTGGAGTTGTGAGTCACACTTGGTGCTGGAAAAGCTGCAGAAGTTCTCTGGAAGTCCCCAAATAGAACTTGTTTTTTTAATTTTAAAAGTTCTTGTCAAAGAAGGTCATGTATATACAATATGTTAGGACATTCTTCACCTTCATTTTTTGTTTGTTTGTTTGTTTGCTTAGGGATTATATAAAATTAGGTCACTTTTTCCTTCAATTTCCTCCTTCCAAACCCTTACCACATAATCCTCCTTAATTTCTTTCAAATGCATGACCTATTTTTTTTTTCAGTAAAATTCTCAGAAGATTGCAAGCAACTATCCTGTCTTTCAAATAAGTCAGAAGATAAAGACTGTCATGTTAGGTTCTTCTCTGAACTTCATGTTAGCCTTATCAAAAAGTGCAGAAGACTCCATGTATGACACACAGGAGAGGAAATGTGCATGCCACAGTCAGATTATAATTATCAACAACAGTTGTAAAAGTATCAGAAGAAGCTAGAGTTAGAGCCATTTAATTACAATGTCGTGTTTAATGAAAATCCAAGTAAAGAGAAAAAAGAATTCATAAAGGTAAACAGAGTATCAAGGTTGAAGTAAATTTTATAACAATCAACCAATCCAAATTTGGCTTTTGAAGTAATTAATAGAAATTATACTATTACATTCTAATTAGTGAAAAATAAATGAGTGAGAAGAACTCAATGGTTAATATTTCAAGAAAAAAGACATAATTCTGCATGTTTACAATATTAAAATTGTATATGAGCATTGTAAAATACTTAATTTTTGAGTTTGATCCATTTCTTTAAACATGTCAACAGTTTTTACTTATTTTAAATTAGATATATAGCAGATGTCAGGTTTAAGCCCAGGCATCAGTAAGACATGCATAGTTCTACCCCAGGCTACTTGGTCAGGATGAACAGAAATCAACCACAAACCTATTGTAGCAGATAGTCAGACACCATTATTGTGAACAAGTACATGACAGGAAAATGGGAGAGAGAGTGCCCAGAAAGACAGAAGGACAGAGAGAAAGGGGCAGGGCAGAACAGTTCACGAAGAAGGACGCTTAAAAGAAATCCCACACTAGCTCAGAAATGAGACTAATAGACGGTTATTTATGGGTAGACTCACAAATCAGAATCCTGCTGCAACAGAGAACAGCAACTGAATCCCGCAGCGGGAAAAGAAGCCAGAAGCATGCTCTACATCAGCATAAATAGTATAAGAGGCCACGCCCCTGTGGGCGAGTAACTACTGGCTGTAGGATTTCCAACATCAAGTTCACATGTTGGGGATGGAGGTGAGGTGCATGTGAAGAGGCATGGATGGTGAGGAACAGGCTCACTCTGATGGGCTGATCGACCATCTGTGAATGCCTGGACTCTGGCCCACCACCCTTAATTTGATACTTATTTCAGAAAAACCAATACTGCACACAAACTTTGTTCTCTAAGGTATATCAGTTCCAAGTGTTTTCAGCCTTACATAGTTTTTCCTATTTGAGGGTGGAAAGGGCATATTAATAATACAAATAACAGAGAAATAATGGGAAGTCAACTACCCTTCTGATTGTATTATCTTACTTAAAATCCTCTTAATAGAAGTATTTAGCTCACTGACTTGTCATTGCTACCATAATGAAGAGTGCTATATACAAAATGGATAACAGAAATAGGTTTTCTTTTGAAAATTTTATATATTTTGATTATTGAGATTATAACATTAATCACAGCAATTTTGTCTTCTTTTTCCTGCCACTATAACGTTTTGTGTCAGTCCCTCCCCTTCAGACTTACGAATAGAGGTCTGGGAGAGGGGATGGAGCTATTGGAAAGGTGTGTTACTTGGGCAACCTGAAATATTTGAGAAAGAACTCTCTACTCCTTTTGTGTTCATGTTTTCCTCTAGAAATTTTTCTCCATCATACTCTCATTGGCAATCACAGTGAGTTATATTTCAACCCAATGAATTTGTTTAAGCTTACTGAGTTACCAATGACCTTGTCACCAGCATAATAACAGTATGAGGTATATAAAAAATTGACCCACACTAAAATTTTGGACTGAGCAGAGCACATTAGAGCCCGGAACTGGTGAAAATTTCTAAATGAAATTTGACTAAATTGAATTATATAGAAATTATACATAGAAAAGAATAAGTCTCCTTATCAATGTAGAATAATCCCTTGGTATTTTTCAAACAATTTGATATCTGAAACAAAAGATCTGCCATGATAAAAATAAATTTGTCAACAATATGAATATTTTAAGAGAATCAAAAAACATTTGACTAAAATCTCAGAACTTGTCCTCGTGAAATCCTTCGAAAAATCGAAAACAAACAGGAAATAACTTCAGCAAATATCACAAGGGCTTCTATAACAACCTAGAGCTAAAAAATACATAACAGTAAGATTATAAGTGTCATAGTGATAAAGTTAAGATTGAGGGAAAGATACCTATTCTTATCACTTCAAATTTTTATAACATTGAAGGTTAAATGAAATAAGGAAAATAATTAATAAAATTTCTCCAATTTGAAATTGAGAAATTAGTTATTAATGCCATAATAGTCTACAGAGAGTATTCCAGTTATTTTCCACATACTAAAAATTAACAATATGATGTTGATATATATACCATACCATTTAAAACATGTAAAAGTAAATAGGTACAAATTTGGTATAGAAATATTATTCCCATTAAGGATGTAAGCAAAACAAGTTATAAGACCAAGGCTTTGAAATAAAAATCTCAGTTGGCTCCATAAGCTAATGCTTTGTAAATATTTCATGTATCAAAACTATTCTCAAATACAACCTGCTGGATTTCTATCTAAAACTTAATAAGTTAATTTGTATGAACATACAAATAAACATAACAGACATCCATAAAGGCATTTGAAAATGTATAATTAAAACATTCATGCAACTGTATTTCAAGTTTATTTTAAACTTGAAAAAAATTAGAAAATATGATACTGACAAAGAAATATATACAAGATTAAAGTAACAGAACAGACAAGAAAGCATCATATATTTAAATATATGGATATTCTCTCTATATATATTTTCACATACATATATATCATATATATTTTATAAATAGATTTTCATCAAGTGTCCACAGAAAATGATATTGAAAAATAATTGATGAGACAAAGAAGGCAATGGTACACATAGTGACCTTCATTATGGTTCAGGAATGACAAATTAAACTGCAATGATTTTCTAATGTATACCCATTAAAGCTGCAAACATTAATAAGACTTACCCTCATGATAATGGTCAAAGATATAGAGCAATTTGGTTTCAATTAAAACTGACTCAGTCCCAGAATGTGAACACATCTTTGTAAAGCAGTATAGCAGCAACTGTGAAATTTGTGCAAAGCAAATCATATAACCCATAAATGAAATGTGTGGTTATTTGGTTAAAAGTATGAACTTAAAAGAATTTTAAGTGTAGTTTTGTAGGAACTGTATCCACAATTAAATGGCAATACTTGGAAGCCATTATCGGAAAGAACAGACTGTCATGCCTTCAGTGATTTCTACTTGCCAGTAACACACAGCTGAATATGGCCCCATATTCCACTATTTAGCTGAAGAGAAGCCAGATAATGATATATCCTACAAAATGTCATGTCTATGACTTCAGCAAAATTCAATCTAATCTGTAGAAAAAAGAAAAGGTACTGGCTGGTATGCAGATTACTATATGAAGCCCCAAATTTAAGAGAGAATAGAAGTTTGATCAGGAAAATATTTATTAGCTTTATTATATATATTCTCTAGGTGGAAAAATGGATAGAAATATATCATTATGCTTAGAATTAATTATGTTCTTGTTCTTAAGTTTAATCTATAAGTTTGGAAATTAAATATTTATTAAATAAGGAAACAATATTTTATCTTCTAAGACATTATAACATAGCAATAAAGTTTTCAATAGAAATATTGGGAAATTTTTTCACTTTATATTATATTAGAGGACTATAAAATAAAAATCTAAATAAATCCACTTTATTAATGAAAATCTTCAAAGGATGAAGCCGAACTATAAGCAGTATTGTAGATAGAAGGCTCTTCTCCATCTAGTCCAGCCCCAATCGACTGAATTCTCTCTGGTCACTGGGTTCTAGCAGCTGCTTATGAAAATAAACACTCCCTTGCTAGAAGTCTTAGATGGGGTCTTTGTAGTGGATAACAATACAGAGAGGCAGTCTGAATTTACTTTCCCCTGCAATCAAATTGGGGACTAGCCCAGCTATCATCATAGAGCCTTCATCCAGTAATTGATGGAAACAGAAGCAGAGATTCAGAACAAAGTCTAAAGCTGAGCTCTGGGAATCCAATCGAAGAGAGGGAGGAGGAAATGTATGAACAATAAATAACAAGGTCATGAAGAGAAGATATGTAGAGACAGCTAAACCAAGCTTGTGAAAACTCATGAATGTTGGACTACGCCCTTCATATTTGGGAGCCAGTGTTGAAGCTTGGAATATCTGTGAGCCACCTTGCAGTAGGACAAAGATCTGTCCCTGTTGCATGAACTAGCTTATCGGAGCCCATTCCCTATGGTGAGATACTATGCAGGGGTGGTGGTGTGTGTGTGTGTGGAGGGGGGGACTTGGTCCTTTCACAACTTAATGTGCTAGACTTTATTCACTTCCCATGGGAGCCCTTACCCATTGGGAGAAGTGGATGGGAATGGTCTGGAGGGAATGTGGGGGAAAGGAATGTCTTCAATGGGAGGAGCGGTTGAGGGTGAGAACTAGGGATGGAAGGCAAATTGAAATTAAAGAAGAAAAGAAAAGGATCACTATATGGATTAATATCAGTTACAATAGTTTGATCAATGGCTTAATCTAAGTCTTACTGGCTAGCTCTAACTAAAACTAGCCCATTTCTATTAGCAAATATTTTGCCACAAGGCTCATGGCTTTTTTTTGGGGGGGGGGGTTCGAGACAGGGTTTCTCTGTGGTTTTGGAGCCTGTCCTGGAACTAGCTCTTGTAGACCAGGTTGGTCTCGAACTCACAGAGATCCACCTGCGTCTGCCTCCCGAATGCTGGGATTAAAGGCGTGCGCCACCACCGCCCGGCCGGCTCATGGCTTTTTAATCTTACAACATGTTTTCCTGTCAGCTACATGGTGTCTTCACAACTCTATCTGTCTCTCTCCCTCTCTCTCTTTCTCGCTCTCTCTCTCTATTAGTTTATATTTTACCATGAGGTTGATAACGTGTTACCTCACATCTTGCCTCCCAGGTGATTACATGGCATTTCCTCATTCCAACCTTCTCTCTTTTTGTATCTTTGTTTAGACTTCCCACCTACCTATATTTTGCCTGTTCATTGGCCAAAACAGCTTTATTTATCAACCAAAAAGAGAAATACAAAGTCACAGCACACAGAGGAACAGGGACATTCCATATCACACTGTTCCATTTTTGTCTCTTCTTTCTTTCTGGTCTGTTGTAGGAGACTGCTTGCTAGTTTCCTGGATGCCCAGACTTCCGATATAATCATACAGAAACTCTATTATCTCCCTGGACACCTGCGAGCCCCTCTAGAGTCAAGTCTCTTGCCAACCCTAAGATGGCTCCCTTAATTAGGATATATATTTCTCTGCTCCCGTTTCCACCCTTCCTATATCCCAACCATCCTATTCCCCCAAGCTCCCCCCATCCTCCCCTTCTCACGTTTCTCACCCCATTTCCCCTTAGCCCCATGCCACCTCACCCGCAAGTTCCCAGTTTTTGCCCGGCAATCTCGTCTACTTCCCCTATCCAGGCAGATGATGGTGGACAATGAAGGCTGATGAGAAGCCAAGGACAATGGACATGAACAATGGACAATGGACAAAGGACATGAACTGGCTTTGTGGGAGCCTAGCCTGTTTGGATGCTCACCTTCCTGGAGCTAGATAGAAGTGGGAGGACCTTGGACTTCCCGCAGGGCAGGGAATTTGAACTGCTCTTCAGTACCTAGAGGGAGGGGCAATGGAGTGGGGGGAGGGGGAGAGGAGTGGGGAGAGGCGGAAATTTTAATTTAAAAAGAATAAAATAATGAAAAAAAAGAAAAAAAAAGAAACTATTATTTGCAATACCATTTTGCCAATAGCTTGAGCGTGTTGCTGGCTTACTCTTATATCTTAATTTAAGTTGATTTTATTAACAGGGGTTTGCTACATGACTGTGGCTTACCGGCAAGGTTCCATCTGGCATCTGTCTCTGGTGTGGCTACATGGCTTCTTGTGACTTCGCTTTCTTTCCCCAGCTTTCAGTTTAGTTTTCTCTGCCAACTTCTATTCTGCCCGGTGCAGGCCCAAGACAGTTTCTTTGTTCATTAAACTATAAAAGCAACAGATAAACTGAAGGATTTCCCACACCCCTCATCTATCATCATCTACCTATTTAAGTATGTGTGTATGTATGTATGCATGTATGTAGTTATCTGCCTGCCTATCTATAATCTATTATCCATCATCTAAGTATTTATGTACTTATTTATCTGTGTAAATATATATTTATATACCTCATATATATGTGGTATATTTATGCAGTTCAAATGATGGATCTATATAATGGTACAATGTCAGTATAATAAATGGAAACATCACAAAGGTTTTCAAACTTTTAACTGTTGCAGTCCTAATTTATCTTTATGTAAATATTTGGTTTGAAAATCTAATTAATATTTCTATAATTAAATTATTGAGTCCTTATGAGGTGCTCAATCTAGGCAGAAATGTCAAACATAGAAACAGCCTACAGTGGACACTGAGATGTCCACAGAGAATATTTCACCATCAATGTGACAAAACCTGTGAGGGCTGTGAAACTGGAAAACTGAGAAGAGACAGTGCGAATTCTTCTTGGACCAAAGGAAATAGCTAGCAAATATCTTTTCAAACAACAGACATTTGAACTAAGATTCCATTCATATTATTTTTAGGCTGTGATTAAAATAAAACTTTCTGGCTGGGTTTATTATTCCATAAACCAGGCGACATTCAAAAGCAAGGAAAGTTTTTCCAGGAGACTCCTTTATTTTCTGCTCTGGGACATTATTTAAAAATTATTACTATGAAAACACCAAACATATTCATGTTTAATATGAAATAAATTTAGAAATTGATACATGCCTTCAATCTCTTATAGCCTCTGGTCCAAATGTCCTTGGACGTTCTCTACTTTTCAGTCATTCAGAATTATTGTGAGTATGTGGTGTTTTATGTTATATGTGCTCTGAGGTATGGAACAACACTCTCTATTCAACTACATTGATTTTTCTGTGAATAAACAAAAATTAAGGCAATGAATATATGTTTGTCAATTCAGTATATACCTTATTCCCATGCTAATGTCATTTATGAAAAAGTATTTTCCAATTTATTAACTCATAAGAACTTAGAAGTCCATAACTAAATGCAGAATTTAAAGTAAAAAAAATCATTATTGGAAAAGAAATAAAACTAACGCCTCCTTTCTTTGAACAGTAGATACTATATTTTATATAATACATCTGTTTTGAGGTTTTGTTTTTGTTTTAAAATTATACAGATATTTCACTTTTATTTGAAGGTATGTACTGAGCCAAAATATAAGCAATGTAAAATAAAACTATTGGAAGAGTAGATTCACTTAACTATATTTTCAGTTTAAGAAATTAAATAAATAACAGTCGTGACCTGCACTGTGCTTTTGCTGTCAAATTTACTATGAGGTTGAAGTTCAGGACTAATGACTGATAAATCGTTGTATGAAATAAATAAGAAAATCAAAGTGCAACAGACTTCCGACGACTTCAGCATAGCTCCAGAATATAGCCATGGATGTAGTTTATGGATGTAGTTTAAAATTATCATTACATAAATAATAATTAAGATGCTATTGTTTTATTCAAAATATAGGTTAGAGTATTGTGCTATTATATTTTAGTATATTATAAACAGTATATACAAGCAAATACATTATCTGATTTATAATTATTATTGAGATATTAACTATATTGTAAAATTTTGAATTTCCTTATTTTAGGATAAGATCATTTTTTATAATTTCATGCCCCCTTTAAAATTATAAAAGGACCATCAGACAACATAAATATTTAAGTATTTGTTGACAATTAACTATACATAAAAACGTCTTGAGTATCAAGTAATAAAATACTTAAGGTTCTTCTTCAAAGTATTTAGTAGTTTCTGTTTTAAGGTATATGACATTTTAGAATAACCAATTAGCACTAAAAAGGTTTGTGGGGAAAGAGATGCATTGAATAATTTAAGAATTTTTTTAAAATGTCAGAATTTTGATAAAAAATTGTGCCATATATGACAGTGTTTTATAATTGCTTCTAGATTGTTGGGTTATGTATTATTCGATCTAACTTTGAAATAGGGAGTATAATTTACTTTTTCTTAAGATCTTTATTTATAACAGAGAATGGATATCCATAAAATATAATATGTGTGTTCTCAATATGGAAACTTTCCCTTTCTGAAATAGAAAATACATTTTTATTAATATCCCAAAGTTGGCAAAGTCAACCCTTTTTCTCAGTATGACTTCATACTTAGTAAAAGATTTTTCTAGTTTGTAAATGCATCATTCATAATTTATTATTTTAAAATTTATTAAACATTTGTATCATGTAGGGAATTAAACAAACTATCCATTGTATAGTTTTAAATTTACATTTAAAAGTAACCAGATGCAACATATATAATTTTTTATGAATATGGAAGAATCTATTTGCTATTGAAGTTAGATATAATACAAGTTTGTGGGATTAAACTCAAATTAAATAATATTGCTTTGATTTTATTATTTTCATTAAATAAAATGAACAATAATTCATGATTTACCCAATATCTCTTAATTTAAACCAATTTTATAAGACATGATGTTAGTATATGAGTACAAGTATGTCAATCACGGAAAGGCAAGGCTTCGATATGTGGTATAGCTGCACTGTTCAAGTGCTCACTATGTCGTAATAATATACCACTTGAGCATGCAAACCTCATAACTACAACACAAGCAGAAATTTACTCACATTAAGTCTTAGTTAGAATTGTCTATTAATCTATGAGTATGAAGGGTTTCTGAAGCCATATAAATTGTAGAATTCAATAAATTTTCCCTCACTCAGTAATTGAATTATTTGAAGGTCCTCTATGTGCATAAATTACAGGTAGACACTCCAAATTTATTTTGTAGTTAAAGCCCTTACTATTCACAAGATAAAGATGGTTAGCACAATGCTAATTTAAATAAATAAATCCGTTTAAAACTTCATGACGTCCTTTTAAAGAAATCTAATTTTCAGCCGGGCGGTGGTGGCGCACGCCTTTAATCCCAGCACTTGGGAGGCAGAGGCAGGCGGATCTCTGTGAGTTCGAGACCAGCCTGGTCTACAAGAGCTAGTTCCAGGACAGGCTCCAAAACCACAGAGAAACCCTGTCTCGAAAAACAAAAACAAAAACAAAACAAAAAAAAATCTAATTTTCTAAAACCACCAAAGATTGCATTTGAGTTGAATGTGGATTGAATCTAGCCAAGGAGAAACAAAAAGAACCTATCAACTATAAGAAGCAAATAAATCTCTTGTCTAAAATGTTATGAACAGATTTTATTTTTTTAACCTCGCTTTAAAGTGAAGCTTAACAGGGTGGAGTGGGAAGCTAGCCAGCAACAGAGAGACAGCGAAGGTGGCAAGAAAGCACAAAAGGAGGAAAAATAGTTCACTAAAACAAATTTACTGCAAACCTTTGGCCGGCAGCCAGGCAGGAGGAAGCCAAAGCAGAGAAATACATTTTAACAACCTAACTTTAGGATTTGAAAACGGGGGTGTGGAAAGGCAAAACTCTATCCCAAAAAGTTATCAAAAGCCTATTTCAGAATAAAATTTAGGCAGCCCTCAGATAAAAAACCAAATATGCCATTTGAAAACATTTTAGGAGGCTATTGAAAACCTAAAACACATTTTCCATGAACATTATAAAATAAATGAAAATTTAGTCATCCTCCCAAAGAGAGAGAAAGTTTATCATTAGGTATACAAGGTTTATGACTCTTGATGGTACAGTATTTCCTGCTTACTATGGTCTATTCAGAGGAAGTTCATCCCACAACCATTGTGAGAGAATAAGACACTCTTTCCTATTGACATAAACAAGTTAGTGTTTCTGTTAATGGGAGGAAAATTTCTGTGAAAACTGTCCTTTGGAACATAAATTGAAAATTCTTTACGTGTGCAGATGATGAACAAGTAAGCTAAATATAAAGAAAACTTTTTTTATTAGTGTATGCGCTTACAATTCAAATTTTGTTTCTTTATTTGTTTTCTGAGACACGGTTTCTCTAACTTTCCTGGAGCTAGCTCTTGTAGACCAGGCTGGCCTCAAACTCCCAGAGATCAGCTTGTCTCTGCCTCCCAAGTGCTGGGATTAAGGGTGTGTACCACCACCACCTGAAACAATTTAAATTCTTATATAGAAATAGGTGAGCTTTATTCTTGAGAAATCCACACACACTTCAGTTACGAAGTGTAGCATTGTCCCTTTTGTACAGTTCAGTTTACTGAGCTCATAAAGGACATACTGAAGTCTACAGCTAAATGTGCTTTTAATAGTCTTAAGCAACATATTTAAATAATAAAAGTGAAAAAATTCTGTACAACTTGGATCCAGTCTATGGAAGGGATGAGGAACTGATGGTGGTTGTACTCTGGAGACAAAGAGGATTCATGTTGAAAATAACCTACTCGGTAATGTGTCCAGAGCAACCAATCAATATTGATTGGAATTATGGTGCATTCCTTGATATGAAATCCATTCCTGATGCTGCTCAGTTGGCCAAAAACTGGAGACCAGATAAGCCAAGGAGCTAGGGAGAAACCAAATAATACTGCTCTGCTAAAGGAGTGTAGCCAACATGACTCTTAATGTCATTCTGCTATATTCATAGCTTCGTTCAGTGAGCGTAGTTTTCTCCAGAATAAGAGTTAACTATTTCCATATAAAAATTTAAATACACACAGTGTACATTAAAAATAAAAGCTTGTCCTTATTCTTACAGAGCCTTCTCCTGCATTAGAAAGAAACAAATACACAGAGTTATGGCTGATCAATGTGCAAAGACTGAGACATTTTGTAACACTCCATCCTCAATGGGATATGTCCATCAAATCCATCCCCTCAAGGCTCAGGTCATCATATAGAAGAAGAGGGCAGAACAATTTTAAGAGCTGGAACAAGAAAGATGGAGGATATCAAGGAAACAATGCCACTAAGTACAGCAGAAACAAAATAATATGACCTTACAGAGATTGGGGCAGTATGCACAGGGGCCCGCACAGGTTAGGACCTGATAGGGTCCTTGTGCTGAGAAAAGAAATGGACAAAAACCCCCATCCTTAACAGAAAACTATGTCAACTTATGACAAAATGAAATGAATATTAAATCTCTCCAATTGAGTCTGACTGGGGATACAAACTACTCCAAAAGGCAAGTTGCATTCCCAGCAGTAGATGGCCAACACAAAACACTTTTTGATTTTTGGTTTTTATGGTCTTATTTATTTTTTTATTTTCTTTTATTTTTAACAGTGCAGGTTCTTGGAGTTTAAATTTTGTCTTCTGGCTATTTTATTTTATGGGATTCATGTGTGTGGACATATTCCTTTCTTTGTACCTTATATGTATTTCTTCTTTTTCTTCTTTTTTTTTATGGTTTTTTTGAGACAGGGTTTCTCTGTAGATTTGGTGCCTGTCCTGGAACTAGCTCTTGTAGACCAGGTTGGCCTCGAATTCCCAGAGATCCACCTACCTCTGCCTCCTGAGTGCTGGGATTAAAGGCGTGAGCCACCACCGCCCGGCTATATTTCTTCTTCTTTAATGATGTACTGGTTCATTTTGTATTATTCCAGCTTGCTTTTGCTTTTATTATTTTTACTTAATGTTGTTATTATTCTTTAGATGACTGTTGTTTTCTAATGAGAGACAAAAAGGGTGTTGGTTCAGGTGGGAGGGGTGATGAATTGATCTCAGAGGAGTTGAGGAAGAGAAAACCACCTAAGAATATATTGTGTGAAGTAATATTTTTAATAAAATAAAAAGAGAATAAAAAAGAAAAAATCCAACTCTGAATGTAGGCATTCATTATAATGCACATTTCCACATAACATATTTGAGGGAAAATTTTGTTCTGTAGCAGACTAATAGAAATATGGCCTTTAGCAGTACTTTTATATAAGACACTACTTTTCATCATAGTGGTCAAAGATTACAAAGCTATGTTGAAGGGACTTAGCTTTTCAGGAGTGACTTCCAAAACCCGGGGTTTATCGGATACAGGTAGCAGCAGAAGACCAGCTGGATTTTCATGGAGCATTTTAAAAGCAGAATAACTGTAATTCTTTCTGTAATTTTGAGGGTTGAGGCCACTTTGGCTTTCCTCCATCTACTATGGCGTGTCTACTACTGTTGTCCTTGCTCTGCTCATGTTTAGTCAGTCATGATGATGAGACTGTTGGTGAGACTGTATGGATCTTGGAGGATCATCCCTAACAATAATCTAAGCATTTTTCGTAATATACACAGAGAAATATGGTCCTTACCCTTCCTCAAGGAAACTTCTCACTACAATAGAAAACTTCTCACTACTCATTACAGAAAACCATAAGCAAACAAAATGAAGTGTTGTGGATGTCAGTCTTCTACAATACATACCCTCACCTAAGGCTCATGACCATTGCAGAAGAAGAAGATAAAGGTACATAACAGGTGGAGGATCAGAGAGATTTCTGTGAGAGTTTGTCTCATACTAACATTAAAAGTTAGAATCGTAAAGTCTTATCACTTACCTTCTCATACAGACCATGCCTACACCCCCATGGATACCATCCCACATAGGTCCAGACCTTCAAACATCAATAATCAAAGAAAAGGGTACATGTATGTTGACTCAGGCCAATATGACTGAGATAATACCTCAGTTAAAGATTCCTCTTTCCAGTTAGTCATATCAAGCTGGAAAAGGGTAACCAAGCCATTAGATTTGCTGTGTTTTTTTTTTCTATTCACATTTCTAACATAAGATTTTAAAAGTTAAATTCAATTACTTTACAAGTTCTTTAAAATAAAAATCCCAATATTCTATTTGACTTTTGATTTTATTAAGATTTTGAAGGATCTACATACCTTAAATCATAGCTTCTAAAAATTTGGGGTAATTTAACTAAATATGGGGAACAAAATATTGTCAACTGGAATGGTTTTGGAACTAATTAATTGTTAATGTAAAATCAAATGGTTGACCAATCCAAGGAGTTTCTGGCAGTGCTTGCCCATGTTGTACCATGGAGCTTCATACAGCCTCGATTCTCAATGCAGAGATTGACCATGATGTGCTGTGTGTGACATCATGCCACACAATGCCATTGAACAGGACTGAAATAAAAATGCTTAGATTTAGGACCACTAAGTGCTATGAACTTCAGAATCTGTGCAGTTGTCTGTTCTTACAAAGTGTAACAGTTTATGGAAAAGTGATGGAGGAGTTACTTTCATTTAATAAAGAAAACTGCCTTGCCCCATTTATAGGCCAGCCCTTAGGTGGGTGGAGTAAACAGACAGAATGCTGGGAGAAAAAAGCCGAGTCAGGAGTCGCCATGATTCTCCCACTCCAGACAGACGCAGGTTAAGATCTTTCCTGGTAAGCCAGCTCGTGGTACTACACAGAATATTAGAAATGGGTTAGATCAATATGTAAGAGCTAGCCAATAAGAGGCCGGAACTAATGGGCCAGGCAGGGTTTAAAAGAATACAGTTTCCGTGTAATTATTTTGGGGCATAAGTAAGTCATGCGGGCGGCCGGGTGCCGGGGACGCAGCCCTGCCGCTCATATTACAACAGAAAAGAATGTGTTAAAGTATTTCCCCATTATCATTCTTCTATATGTATTAATTAGTATATCAATGTTTTGAATTGTATTGGAATGCTTGCTTTAAAATTTATTTGAATTATTGGCATATTTCATTAAAAATGAGTAAATGAATTTTGGCTTGGATTTAGGATAGAAATCTCATAATTTCAAAAATAGATTTAAATATACTCTTAGCTGTTTTATAATATTAAAACTTCATTGAAAATTATGAAACCAAATACTTATAAACTATGAAAAATTTATCAAAGACTTTCTATACTTTGCAATACCAAATATTCAGCCAACATTTAATTCTTTATGTAAAAATAAATGAGCATATCCGTCTCATCAAAATGCAAATTTACTATCATCTTTAATAAGTGGTAAAATTATGCATGTCTCAAAGAACTGCTTTAAAATAATTTCTTTCATAATTTATTAGCACTAAATGTTTGATTTATATATCTTTTTCATAAGTATATATGTGCAAATATGTGTAAAAAGTTCTCAGGCAAAAAGGAATCATAAATAAAAATATTAAAGAGGCTCTTTATGCTCATAGAAATGTTTCAGTGTGTAAAACATGTCTCTTTAACTCTCACCATGAAGTTTCTCCAATACCTTCCCTACTTTCTATTGCCTGGAAAGTTCTTTATCTATCTGCCTCTGCCTTGAACAAAGGTAATTGGGTGATTTTTTTTTAAAAAAAAAAAAATATGCGTGCTTTATGCCTTTAGTCCAGAATGAAAGTAAAATGTTCAATAGTTATATTTATGCACATACAGGGTCCAGATAAACTGTTGAATATTGCCCCTGAGTGATGGGGGATTCCCCTCTGTATGCTGCAATTGTGATTTGTTACCATTGGTTAATAAAGAAGATGCTTTCAGCTAATGAAACAGAATATAGCCAAACCAAAAAAGATATCTATAGAGAGAATAGGTAGAGTTGAGAGAGATGCCATGCAGTCGTTGAAGGAGACAGATGCCCAGGAACCTTACTGGAAAACCAAGAGCCTCATGGTAAAATACAAAACAATATAAATGAGTTAATTTAAGAGGTAAAAGCTAGCTAGAAATACTCGTAAGCTATTGGCCAAACAGTAATGCAATTAATATAGTTTCTGTGTGATTATTCTTGGTCTGGGCAGCTGGGAAAGTACAAGCTGCGCCTGCCTACCCCTGAGCATAATTGCAAAGAGTTCTATAAAAACAGAACACTATATTACTCACAATAGGATAATGCCTTTCTCCCTAGTTCCTAATTTTTGTGGTGTTCTCAGCTCAACATCCTAAAATATTGCACTTGACAACTAAGCTGTACCTGGCAGTCTTAACTGTGTGTATATCTAAATCTAAACAAAAATATAGCTTTCTTTTACAATAGTGACTAATATAAAATGAAGGATACAGCTACAGTTGGAACTGTTTCGGTTTACTAAAATACCTTTTAAATTACAATTCAGTTCAAAAGAGTTTAAGTTATAATTTAGCACATTTTAAATCAAATTTAATTTTACTTTTTAGAATAAGGATTTAAATATACTTGTATTCAATATATAGAAAGAAATCCATACAGTGGAAACTCTTAATTATTTTCACTAAATGATGGAATAATATTGGCTACATCAAGATACTTAAAATGTTTAAATTATTGCAACCATCTTGAGCTCCAAATATAGAATAATTTGTGATTGATTATCATTTATTTATTAGATATTATCATTATGTATAATATAAATAAATTCAATTAAATTGTCTAATTCATGCAAACTGTACCACACTTTATTGAAGATACTTTTCATAACATTCATGGTATTTCAGGCAATCTGAATGATCAGACAATTATTAATGGTATCCAACAACTTCCAAACCCCCTTCTTATATAGGCTACCAAAAATCATAAAGCCATCATAAAATCCAATGAATTCTTCATTCAATGCTTTGAAAGTGGGGAAGAAGCTGACAGTGAGGGTTGACATTGCACAGTAAGGATGTTGTTCAACAACTTTTACAAGCTGACTCTAACTTTCAGTAATGCAATGAGAATGGCAGAATTTTCAATCTTAAGATCTATAGCATTTTATAAAAGGAACCTCTGCTGTTTCAAGGACAGTGCAAAGTCTAGATTACCTGGTGGAAGGTCAAAATCAATTTGGGGGATCATGTTCCAACATGTCTTTTGTTTTAAGAGGGTTAAGACTATGTTGACTATACAAGTGGAGGAAGATAAAAAAAAATGAATTTAGAACTTTCTGATACCACAAGGTATTTGGTGCCAGCATGGTCACACATGTAAACAATAGGTCATCTTTCCTGGAGGCCAACAGGAGACTTTCAAAATAAGCAGAAGAATGTGTTTTCTCCCATCAATCCAGCTTGGGAAATATTTTATTAGTGACGTGTTCCTTACCCATACAACAAAGAAGTGTATGTTGACATCATAGCATCCAGGAAAAAAAAGTGGCTCTCCTACACAGTGGTAAGGGAACAAACAAGTGGATCTCCTATACATTGGTACATGTCTTAATTTTAGCACTGGGAAGACAGAGGCTGGTGAATCTCTGAGTTTGAGGTCAGCCTGCTTTAACATCAAATTTAAGATCAGTTAAGTTTTGTCATTAAAGAATAACAGAAAGAATTCTCAATCGTGCCACAAGGACATGTGCTCAACTATGTTCATAGCAGCATTGTTTGTCATATCCAGAACATGGAAAAAACCTAAATGCCTTTCAACTGAAGAATGGATAAGGGAAATGTGGTACATTTACACAATGGAGTACTACACAGCAGAAAAAATATCTTTAATTTTGCAGAAAATCGATGGAGCTAGAAAACATTATTTTGAGTGAGGTAACCCAGCAGAAAAAGACAATTATCACATATACTCACTCATAGGTGGTTTTTAAACATAAAGAAAAGAAAACCAACTTACAAATCACAATCCCACAGAACTTAGACAACAATGAGGACACTAAGAGAGATCTAATCTACATGGGAAGTAGAAAAAGACAAGATCTGAGTAAATTGGGAGCATGGGAACCTCTGGGGAGGATTGAAGGGGGAATGGGAGAGGCATGGAGGGGAGCAGAGATAAATGTAGAGCTCAATAAAAAAATCAATGAAAAAAGAAAAGAAAAGCTTTAAACCACACACACACACACACACAAAAAAAAAAACAAATTAAAAAGAGAAGAGAACGATGGTAAAAATGTAATTAAACAAGGGAGACATATTCTAGTCCCATTTCTTAGCAGCTTGGACCACATAATTTTGACTTTATTGTTAAATATAGAAGAAAATGGTTATGGAAATTGGTTTATGTCTATGGATAACCATTAAGGCCAAGTTTGTTTTAAGGGAGTCCTTGAATGAAGGTCTAGCATACAGGGCAATGTGTGAGGCTATGAAGTTGAAGTTTGGGTTGCTTGAAGAATTGAAGATATTAGAGTTGCCAGAGTCATGGTATACTTCTGAGAAAATATGCTAACAGGGAGTGGAACCAGCTCAAGAGAAAGACGTGTGTTACAATCAAATCTAAATGGAATTGGAGATCTGAAAGGCCATTTGACATCAGATATGGAGAGTCAAAGTTCGGAGTTTGCCAGTAGTTTCCTCATTATGTTCCCTTCCATACATGTTGGAATGATAAAATATTTCCTGTACCATGAGATGTTGAATCTGCTTTTGGATTTTGATCTTTTTACAGGGTTATTACAGTTAAAAGATTATATGCATCTTGGAAGAGTTTTTACACTTCGGACTTTGAAACAAGTTGAGACTTTAATAAACTAAGGGGACATTTGAAATTGTACTAAATGCATTTCTATATTGTGATATGGATATAAGACTTTGGGAGCCAAGGAATGGAATGTGGAGGTTTGAAAGAAAATGTGTCCTCAAGGGAGTGACACTATTAGGAAGTGTAGCTAAATTGGAAGAAATGTGTCTTGTGGGAGTGGGCTTGAGTTCTTTTTTCCTTAAGTTTCCCTCAGTGTGACAGTCAGTAGACTCCCTCTTCCTGCAAGATACAGCACACTAAGCTCCAGCACCACTTCTGCCTGTACACTCCATGATCCCCTACATTATCATAGTGGATTGAAACTGTAAAACTCTAAGAAAGCCACCCTCAATTAAATGTTTTCTTTATAAGAGTTGCTATGGCCATGATGTTACTTTAAAGTGATGATAAAACTCTAAGACACTCATTAGATTTATAGGTGTAATTTAAATGAGCTTTCTCTTGAAAACATTTAGAATGAGAAAAATGATTATAATTTTAATCAGTTTTCATATTCAGATCCAAGAATAGACAAATATTTTACCAACAAAAATTATGAGAAATTATTGAAAAGATCTGATGCATTCTAATTTTCATTGATCATCCATTGTTTCCTCTAAAAATCCAAGTTCATAGAAAACAACGCCAAAAGACAAAGAAAGAAAGAAACAGGAATGAGTAGCTCTCTTCTGGGCTTCTCATCAGGATTTTTCAATGGTTGCCCCTAGGCAATTGCTTATTTTTGAAGACACCATACACTTCAGATACATGGACCAGAGGCCCTGAACTTGAACTGATCATTGAATGTCTCCTGTATGAGCAATAAATTTCATGGTATGAGAAGATACCATACTACTATCCAAAAGAAGGAAACAATCAATATTCCTACTAAACTATGACACATTGGGAATAACTAACATGGCCAATAACCCAAAAGGTTATACTTTATTTTATAAACAATATATTTCTGATTGGGTTTAAGACCTACTTTATAGGAGGGAAGTCATGTATGGTACTGTCACATTAAAACAGCAAAATTTGTTAACTACATTGTACTATTTGTTTGTTTGTTTGTTTGTTTTGATTTTTCAAGACAGGGTTTCTCTTTGTTGCTTTGGAGTAAGTCCTGGAACTAGCTCTTGTCGACCAGGCTGACCTCGAACTCACAGAGATCCGCCTGCCTCTGACTCCTGAGATCTGGGATTAAAGGTATGCTCTACCACCGCCCAACTAGAATATTTACTTTTTTTAATTATTTTTATTCATTTTTAATTAAAATTTCCACCTGTCCCCGTTTCCCATTTCCCTCCCCCTCCTCCCAAATATTGCCCCTCCCCCCACTCCCCTTTCCCTATCCCCACTCCTCTTCTCCTCCCCCCACTCCATTCCCCCTCCCTCTCGATACTGAAGCGCAGTACAAATTCCCTGCCCTGCGGGAAGAATACCCCACAAACAAACCTCATGAAGGAAACTTCTCTTTTGAATAGAAAGAGATGATTAGTGAACCACAGTAAATTAAATCCAGAGTTGTGGAGCAGAATTGCAAAGGACATGTCTATAAAACAATTCCCACATTTAAGCCTTGATGTTTATGACAGAAGAGAAAGTGAAAATATTATAAAGGAAGAGGATTGGCAAGCTTTCTGTGTAATTGTTTCTCCTTTTTAATTTAGAAGCTACACTCACAAAGTCTCATCAACATTATTGCCTAAACATGAACAACAACCTTAGCATCAGGTGCCCTGAGAACTAAGGGGAAGAAGTTGATGGAGACATCCCATTTAGAGATGTGAGTTTCAAGGACTGAGTCTCTCTGTTTTTCTCTCTCTGTGTATCTCTGTATCTCTGTCTCTCTCTGTGTGTGTCTGTGTCTGTGTCTCTGTGTGTGTGTAATCTGGCTGTAGGTCTCTGCATCTGTCCTGTCTCCTACAGAAGGAAGCTTCTCTGATGATGACTGAATAAATCACTGATCACTGTGTAGAGCAGAAAATCATTAGGAGTCATTCACTGTTATTTTATTTTTGGCTAGTAGTATTTTATTTATCCCTAGGCATTGACCTTTCCACTCTAGGCTTCTTCCTTACCAAGCAGTGATGGATATTGGTTCCATCAAATGCAATAAGACATTGGTTTGTTACTCTCACAAGTGTTGAGCCACCTTGCCCAAGCATATCTTGCAGGCAGGACAAACTTAGGTCAAAGGTTTTATAGCTAGAATGATGTTACATTCCTGTTTTGATAGTCTGGAGTGTACCTTCCAGTACTAAAGATACTAATATGTAGGGATGTATGCTCCACGTAGGCACAAGCTTAACACTTTAATATTCAATGAGTAATATAAACATTGTCCTCAGCAACCAAGTCCTGCTGTCAATTTATCTTGGAAACCACAGCCTGGGTTGTTTAGGGATTCTCATGAGACTCCCTTCCCAACAGTACTGAAAACCTTATTTGGTGACAAGAAATAGCCTGTTGGGCATCTGCCTCCTCCATTACTAGAAAGCCTTAAAAGAAATAGAATATCAGAATTTCAAGCGTGCAGATCAACACTGTATAGTTTCCTTACAATGTGAGAGCATATGTAATTCCCAGAGTATACATCCTTTCCTTTTTGAAGTGTGAAATTTATTACCAGTATGTTACTTACAGTTTTGTGGAAAACCAACCAAAGATGAAGATGCTATAGTCCTATATTTTGATATTGATTTATTTTTTAAAAGCCACTTTTGAAAAGGAGTACAGCTACTCTGGAAATCAGTGTGCAAGCTCCTCCGTAAGGTAAGAGTTAATGTACCTCAAGATCTGGCTCTCCTACTTTTGCACAAACAGCCAAGGTACTCTACACTCTTCTCTAGATGTACTTGCTCATTAATGTTCATTGCTGAGTCTCTGTCTCGAGATAGAGACAGAGACTCAATTTGGAGCAACGGTCTGAGCTCTTAAGGTACAAATGAGGAGCAGAAGGAGAGAGAACATGAGCAAGGAAGTCAGGACCATGCGGGGTGCACTCACCCACTGTGACAGTGGAACTGATCTATTGGGAGCCCACCAAGGCCAGCTGGACTGGGACTGAATAAGCATGGGTTGAAACTGAACTCTCTGAACATGGCAGACAATGAAGGCTAATGAGAAGCCAAGGACAATGGCACTAGGTTTCGATCCTAATACATGAACTGGCTTTGTGGGGGCTTAGCCTGTTTGGAGGATCACCTTCCTGGACCTAGATAGAAGTGGGAGGACCTTGGTCTTCCCGCAGGGCAGGGAATTTGGACTGCTCTTCAGTATCGAGAGGGAGGGGGAATGGAGTGGGGGGAGGAGAAGAGAAGTGGGGATAGGGGGAGGGGAGTGGGGGGAGGGGGCAATATGTGGGAGGAGGGGGGAGGGAAATGGGAAATGGGGAGCAGGTGGAAATTTTAATTAAAAAAAGAATAAAAAAATAAATAATTAAAAAAACTAAAAAAAATGTTCATTGCTGATTAATTTATAATAGTGAGAAATTGGAACTAGTCTAGATGTCCATTGGTGACTAAATGATAAAAATGTAATGCATTTGCACGAAGAAATTTTCTTCAGCTGTTAACAATAAAATCATATTTTTTTTTTTTTTTTTTTTTTTTTGGTTTTTCGAGACAGGGTTTCTCTGTGGCTTTGGAGCCTGTCCTGGAACTAGCTCTTGTAAACCAGGCTGGTCTCGAACTCACAGAGATCCACCTGCCTCTGCCTCCCAAGTGCTGGGATTAAAGGCGTGCACCACCACCGCCCGGCTTGCAATTTGATGGAACTAGAAAAAAATCACCCTGAGTGAAGTAACCTATAGCCAAAAGTAGAGATGCCCTTTCTCACTTTTGCTATTCATTTACTTGAAAAGTTTGATAAGACAGCAATGACTAAATGACCTAGTGATAGGATTGGAGGTCGAGTATGTTTTCTAGAAAAAAATGTCAATCATATCATTATTAGGTAAAAACTTGTATTCTCAATGCCACCCCATGAGGAGACACATAAGAAATAATATAATACACAAAAGAAGGCAATCTCTCAAAGCATGATTACAAATTCACCACTGACTGTCTTAAAAAAGAAAAATAATTATAGTTAATATTGTTGAACAGAGAAGATATCTTAAGTTTTGCAAGACAAAGGTTGTATGACAGCAATAATGGCAAAACATCAGATGTTTGAAAGGATTATGTACAGGGATTAAAGTCATACTGGGCTACAGTGCTGAAAGACCTCTCTCTCTCTCTCTCTCTCTCTCTCTCTCTCTCTCCTTTAGTGCAGTGAGAAGAATCCTTCTCATTCTTTGGAATATAAAATTTATTAGAAATCTTTCTGTCCTTGGATGTCTTCATTTGGTCACAATGAGCCACATATCTGACAACACACAGACAACTATTTTTCAGCTGCCCCTTGTGTTCACATACTTTCATGCTGGCTTAGTCATTTTTCAGTTTCCTTGCAAACTTTCGGCCAGGTTTTAGGAGACATCGTGACATTACAGAATTTATCCCTGGAGGAGTAGAAGCGTGTGCTTGCATTCCAATCTTCTAGCTTAACCTTGAATGAGTGAGGAGGGGGATGATGAATACTTTCTTTGCTAATCCTCCTGTTGGTATTCACTACAGTTTTCTTTTCTTCATATTTTTAGCCACAGTTCTGACTACATGGGGATCCTAGTGATAAAGGTGATGTTCCTAGTTCCTGCAGAGGGAATAGAAACCTCTCAAACTCTTTATATATCAAAAACATCATCATGAAAAGTCCTAAGTTATTAAAACATTAAATGTCATATTCTGTAGTCTTTGAAAGATATGAAGAATGTCTATCTAAATATATCTATGTACATCTAGAAAATCTAACTAACATGACTACAAGCTTGATTATTATTAATGATTATCCATTAACAACCTATATACATTACATTTTTACATGAACTACACAATCACAATACCTTAATCAAGGTCAGAACTACATAAACATATAACAAGATTGGCCTTAAATTTATATCAATAAAGTCAAATTCATACCAATGCAAATTATTCAGATCTCTATCACATCGGGTGCTGGAGATTGGAGGCAGAGTGTGTTCTATGAAAGACATGTTAATAAACTCTGAAAAATTCCTTGCCTCCTGTTAATTTTTCAACCCTGCATTTCAGATGAAATGTTATTTCTTGATAGTGACCTGTGCAAGAAAAAGGATCTGTCTCTCGATTGCATTTTACGTATGTATCTTCAGAAAGCATACTTGTCACAGTTCTGAGCAATGCATTTCTTTGAAGCAGTGTTTCTCCATTCATGAAATTAGGATCTACAATGACTATCTTTACTAAATTTTCATACAGAGTCTAATGTGTGTATGTGTGTGTGTGTGCCTCAAGGGGGAAATAAATATTTTTAAAGATTTTCTCCTTAGCCTTTTCTTTTCTATTACATATACAGCATTTTCCAACAGACAACAACCTCACTCTTTAAAATTTTAGTATATGTTTTATGTTGACTACTGAAAGTAAAAACTAAAATATATATTAAGCATAATTTCACTTTTACATTGTACACTTCTACGCTCTCTTTAATTGCATACTTCTATTCATTGAATATTCTTATATCTCCAGTTAGTCATTAAAAGTTAATGTGACTCTTTACTCACCTCTCGAAACTTTTCCTAATTAGCCTTAAAGCTTTAAAAAAAAAAAGTAAGAAATTTAGCTCGTTTTGTATTATATTCATTATAGTTTAGGCTGCATTTTCTTTGTTTTATGTTAAAGATGCTTTTATTGCTTTCTATTTTTGATTCTGATTCTTATCAAGTCTCACTAGAAGTTACATTATCCTAAGGCCTTTTTAATTAGGGCTGAGTACAATTTAACTGCACATTCCTTTTAGTTACAACATACCTGAGCCTATGAAATGCTTAGTTGAAAGTTGTTGGCCCATTCTTTTTTTATGGCTGAAAAGTTCTGCTAATTTAGCGAAGTACCAATTTTAACTTACGAAATTGAGAAAGTTTTGTAATTTAAAAGTGAGAATGCTGTCTAAACTTCAGTCTGATTTTGTCCAAGTTTCCATTAAATTCTCAACAAAGACATAACACTACATACAATTTATCAATATTAGAAGTAGCGATGATTTTTTTATTTTTTTAATTCATAAGCCTGTTATAGTTAATATATGACTTTAACTGTACTGAAGAATATTTATTCATTCTAGGTATATGTTACAGAATAAGAAAATATATTAAAAGAAATTATTTTGATGTGAATAAAGATACCAATACTGTTACCATCATTACAGTATGTATAATATTTTCATTGGTATTTTGAATGTACACAGATGTTTTGAAGAAGGACGCCTAAAAGAAATCCCACACTAGCTCAGAATTGAGTATAATACAGGGTTACTTATTTACGAGTAGACTCACGGATCACAATCCTCTGCTGGGACAGGGAACAGCAACTGAATCCTGCAGCCAGAAAAGAGGCTTTATATGGGCATATATAGTATAAGATGTCACGACCAAGTGGTCAGGTAACTTAAAGTCTACTAGTGGTAGGAATTCCTACAACAATGTTTACAATGTTTTACAAGCTATGCAAGCTTATATTACTTTTCTGAAAGAATAAGAAAGAAATAATATAATTTTGTTTGCAGAAATTTTCTCTTTGTTGAAATTTATTTAAAGAATAAAATTTCTTGAAATTAAAATAAGACAGTGCATTCATGTTGGATCACTCTTTTCATGTAAGTCCTCAAATATATAACTTTACAATTAGTCTAAAAATGTATAAAAGAAAGAGGAGGTAGAAATTTTTAATAAATAAAAATTAAAAAAATAAAAAAATAAATTGTATTACAATCTAATAAACCATATTATAATCTAAAAAGAAAAAAGAAATACAATTACAACCAGTGATGACTTTGCAGGTCTTGTGAGCACAGTTCAAATGCAGAGCTCATATTTATTCCCTTTGGACTAAAGGAAACCTGCATTACTCTAGACTTTTTCTACTTTACTTATGCTTTTGAGCATATGTACTATTTAACCTGTCTTCTGACAGTGTTTGCATTGTCAATTTTCTGACTAGACAGAAACCTGAATGCTGCAAGGATGTTAATTTTTCCCTCTAGTAAACTGTCTTTTGAAATCCCAGGTTCTATAGCACTACCTGGCACATGTTTAACATAATGGACATACTTATCTTGTGAAGAACGTTGTAGAGAGGGAATGTCATCACCGTCGGATTAAAAAGTTGCCTGAAACTGAAAGAGGGTAAATGTTATGTTCATGAGCATGCAGGCATTAACTAAGGATATCACCAGAAAAGTGTCAAAGGGATTAATAGACTCCATCCTGCAAATGCTTGAAACAGTTTAGGCTATGTATATAAAGCAGGCAGATGTGTATGTACATTTCCATATTTTTTTTGGAAAAAAAAAAGAAGAAGAAGAGGAAGAAGAAGGGGGTAACTGGTTTTTTGGGCTGATTGGTATTTGTGAATTACTGTTTATAGAAAATTGTACTGGTACTGTTTCTTGTATATTGATATGTTGAATATTGAATGTGAGTGTTCCTACCTCTATTTTTGTATGAGTATGCTTATAACTTTGTCTATATTGTATTGATACATCTACTATATTACATTGTACATTTCTACCTCTGATACTATGACATTGTTTACAGTTGAAGATCATTGTCTTCATATATTGCACAGTTGTTTATTCTTTTAGTCTTCAAAGTTAGATAGGTATTGAGAATTATATGTTTGTCATATTTATTTTTAAGTTTATCAGGTCTTTTAGTTACATAGAGATTATATTTAGTATAGATAGTATGATCTTCAGCCTCTTCGAAGAGCTGTAGAAAATGGCCTTTAATCTAACCTAAAATTTCTGTGCCAAAGAGACACAATTACTCCTGGCAACACCACTCTACTCCCGAGAGAACGTTGAGCACCAAAGACACTCCACTGGGAGCTTGTCTTCTTGGCAGAACTGGCCTTTGGGTTAAGAAAAGCCCATACCTCAACTTCTGACAAAGATACAGAATATCCCTAAGTGGATGAAACAGGATTGTCTTATCTTGCCAAGACAGGGTAGGATAGTCCTAAGAAAGTTCCTTGCCTTTAATAATGGTATGCCAGTTATGTTAGGCCTTAGCCAAAGTTGGTTGACTCAACATTGCAAACAAGACTTTGGGTGATTGCCCAGGTAGTCAGTTGTCTCTGTCAATTGTTGCACATTTTGGATATCTCTCGATTGTTAAGTAATATTTATTCCCTTCTCAGATCTTTGACGGAGTTGAAGATTATATAATTGTAGTTACTCTCTGTGTTATTTAGACTCCTTGAGATAGAATGTTTAGCAAAAGTTTTGTTCTCAATATTGTTTGTTATATTTATTATTTGTTATTATTGTATATAGTTGTATTTGGTTTGGTTCTATCTTATTTAGACAAAAGGGGGAGATGTAGGGACATAGCCCCACCCATTGGGGCGTGTTCGCCTCGGGCTAATGTTTATGGATAAATCTGCCGGGCATGAGCCCAGCAGCCCTTTTCTTTTGCTCCGCTTTTCCAGTGCTCCGCGGGAACCTGTGGTCCTGTAAGTCTATTTCCTTTTTAAAGCTGTATATATCTATATATTCTGTCTGCATTCATTTGCGACACCACAACACTGAAAGTGGCTGGGCAAAATATTAAATCCCATTAAATACAGATACACATAATAAAGGAAGGGGATAGAGTGACTATGGCAAGTCAGAAAGTTATTATAAAGTCTAAAGCAACTGTTAGCCTAGAAGGCATTTGACAGGTTTCTGAACTCTCACTTTGGTGTCCAAAGGGTACACTTTAATATACCCAAGAGCAAAGCCAGTGAACTCCCTTCCTCTCTCAAATGTGTTACATAAGAAAAAGTTAACCACAGAGCTGGGAGAGTTAGTGAGAAATTAGTTGATTAAAAGAGAAATAAAAACATACAGTTTTCTTGAAGTGGAAATAAAACCAAATAGAGTTCTTTTTCAAATTGGTTCATAGTAGACCGAATATTTTAAAAGTCTAGAGAATTTAGGAAACCTCTTGGCCTCGGATTTTCACTTAAAACCCAGAGAGCTAAATGTTCAATTTCCTATCTAGTGCTATGATTAACACCATGACCAAATGTGACTTGGGTACAAAAATGTTTATTTAATTAAACCATTGTAGTCCATCATTAAAGATGATAGGACAAGTAATCAACCAGCACCTGGCTGAAGAAAATTAAATTGAAAAAATAGAATATTATTGTTTCCTGGCTTGTTCTCTATGACATGTTCTTCATTACTTGCTAAACTTCTTTTCTTTTTTTTTTCTTTTTTCTTTTTTAGTAAATTTATTAATTTTACCTGCCAGCTGCAGTTTTCCTTTTCTCCTTTCCTCCCCATCTCTCCCATGCTACTCGGTTCCTACCCTCCCATCCAATGCTCATCCATTTCTGTTAAGGAAAGGACAGGTCTCCAATGAGATTCAACAAACATGGCGTGTCAAGTTGTAGTAAGTCTACACACCATGTTTGGAGGCTTGGGAAGACAATCCAGTATGAAGTGTAGGATCCCAAAAGATGGGAAAAGAGTGGGAGACAGCCCCTAATCCCACTCTAAGGAACCCCACAAGAGGACAAAGCTATACACTTGTAACATTTATGCAAAGTGCCTAAGTCAGTCCAGTGCTGACTTCTTGGTTGTTGATTCAGACTTTGAGCTTCTATGAGCCAGGTTAGTTTCTATGGGTTTTCTTGCGATGAAATAGACCCCTCTGACTCTTACAATCTTTACTTTCCCTCTTCCACAGTATTCCCTAAGCTCTACCTAATATTTGACTGTGTTTCCGTATCTGTTTCTATCAGTTGCTAGATGAAGCCTTTCTGATGACAATAGGTCTAGGCACCTATCTATGTAAATAGCAGAATATTCTTAAGATCTTTGACTTTTTTTTCCTCCTGTCATATCTGGTTCTGTCCTAGCCCTGGATCATTCAGCCAATGGGTCCTGGTGCTACAACCAGTGTCAGGGGTAAACTTACTCTCCTGGAATGGGTTTTAAGTTAGACTGGTCATTGGTTGTCTACTCCCTCAATCTCTAGAGAGTTACCCCAGCACATCCATAGAAAGGACAGATTGTAGCTGAAAGGTTATGTCGTTTGGGTGGTTTTCCTCTTCCTCTACTTGAAGTCTTTCCAAGTCGCCAGAGAAGGCCAGTTCAGGCTACTTATCCACTAAAGATAAGGATGTAAGGAGTATTAGCCAGGACCATGTATGTAGAATCCTGGCAGAGTGCCATTCACCAGGGTTTTTTCTGACTCCGAAGTGCATCCCCCTTCTGGTAGTCTTCTTTCAGTATTGTCTTCCTCCTCCCACACCTAAACTTGTGTTTCTAGTTCTAGTCCTCACCTGCCCTCAATCCACTCACAAAATTGCTTCTACTTTCTCTTCTTAGGGAGATCCAGGTGTCCCTCCATGAAGCTCCCTCTTACCTATTCTCTCTTGGTCTCTGGATTGTAGCATAGTTTATTTACCATGGTAATTTCAAATTACCATGCTTTGAAATTATATTCAAGTACATAAAAGGAGGAAATAAGTATTATATTGATGAAATAAGTCAGAAAAATTACCAAGAAGCAGAGATTTGGAGGAATGGGAACAAAAGCATGTTAGAGTTAGGATACACAGTGATTAACTGGATGCATTGTATAGCAGAACATCGCTTCTTGATTTTGTCAGCTTTCCAGTGTACACAGAACAGAAAAAAGCATGTCAAAAGTGATTGTCTGTCTTGAATTGACCCTTACAGAACAATCCCCTGCAGTTCCAGTATAGTCTCCTAGAGCCCTGTGTATCTCTTCTCTTTCTAGAAAGAGTTGTTGCTTGAGCAGAAGCAGCAGGAAGCAAAACAGTAATTGGCACAAAGACACAAGCATATTCATGGCTTTCACCATAATTCCTTTCAACACTCTAAGATACCTAGTATGTTGTGTGTTTGTGTGTTTGTATGTGTGTGCACATGTGTGCATGTGTGTGTGTGCGTGTGTGTGTGTTGAGATAGCAACTTTGTGTTATAGCTCTGGCTGTTCTAGAACTCACTCTGTAGATCATACTGGCATCGAACTCACAAAGAACTTCTTCCCTCCGGCTCTGGAATGCTGGAACTAAAGGCATGGGTCACTCTTTCCAGGTGAGATCAAATGTCTTAATAACACAATAAAAGGAATTCAGCTGTAGAAACACCAAACTGCCCAACCCAGGATGTTTTTGTCATCATGCGCTGACATCTCATCCGTTCACAAGACCTTGTTCTAGGTGATGGGACCAGTGAACCTCTTTTCTGTTCTCTCACATAATAGTAAACACTACAGTAAAGACTCTGAAGATAATTTCTCTTTAAAACTTGTAACTGAGAAGTAAGATGTTCACGGTCAACTGAAAAGTGATAACTACCTGAAAAATCAAAATTTTATTAGGGACTTAAATGTATTAAAATAATATTGCAATAAAAATCACTCACCATGCAATGAATAAAGATGATATGAGAGAATTAATTAACACAAAAATTACAGGGTAAATCATGTATTGAAATTGTCTGGTGAGGATTGCTTTCCTCCACTGCTTTTATTTTAGTGCTAGGGACTGAACCTAGTGAAAGGGAAACACTCTACTATTGAATACTTCGAGTTCTATTCCTGTGTAATTTGACAAAATGTCTCACTAAACTTGCCCTAATCTCACTCTGCTGCCAGTACTAACCTGAAACTGGCATTGCCTTGACAGCCTTTAAGTGTTTGAGATTAAAAGTTTGTGCAAGGTCCAGTATCTAATTAGGCCTTTTAAAAGAAATTTTCAAAAAAGTACTGGGACAAAAAATTTAATACTCATTTTACTTTTATAATTCACTTATTTTACTTTTCTGTTGCATAGAAATTATGTGTGTAAGTATGTTGGTAGTAAATATACATGACATAGGAATAGAAGTAATATTTATACATTAGAAGGTACATGTCTTTGAAAAACTGCTCTGTTTCACTTGCTATCCCTTCAAAAGTTTTACCTGCCTAAGTTTCACGTTAATCTTTTTCCTAGACACTAATCACTTTTCAAGCCCCTATTCGCTTTCTCTTTACTTTAGTAGTTCTTTGTATTTTGTGGAAGTTGGTTTAATCATATTTACCCCTTCACTAAATGCTCTCAGACCTAATCGCCTTTTACCTACTCACCAAACTCTGAATTCTCTCTCTCTCTCCCTTTGTTTTGTTTTGTTTTCTCACAGTTATTAAGTCCAGTTTCTGCTGCCCCTATATTCTTGGATATGTGGTCTTCTACTAGAGTGTGGTCATCTTACAAGGGTTAAAACCTAACTCTCTACCCCCATTAGCAATCAATCATCAACAGCACATTTACTAAGTGGCTTATCTCCAGCTCACTTCTGTGCTAAAATATCCCCTAGCTGGAGCTTATCATGATCTTGGGCATTCTGTCAAACGGTTGTGAGCTCACATGTGCAGCTGTTTTACTGTGTCCAGAAGATACACTTTTTAGTCCTCCAATACCTGTAGTTCTTACACTCTTTCTGTCCTCCGGTAATCTCTGGTGTTGAGAAGGGTGTGTGTGTGTGATGTTCCAGTTACTGCTTAAAATTCTTCATTCGCTTATTCTGTGGACATTGCCCAATTGTGCCTCTCTGCAAATGGAAGCTGCGCTAATGAAGATTGATAGATTTGTTAATCAATGGACATAATGATTAATCCTTAGGAACTGGATTAATACTATGTTAATTTAGCAGAGTAGTTATCAGTAGGTTTCCCCCTAAGATATATGGCCAGCGTAGTCTTGGCCATAATAGGATTCATACAAATCCATGATAAAGTATACGAGTGCTGTATGAATATATGCATGTGTGCATGTGGTATAGATAGTGTGCATTTGTCCACATGGTGACTAAATACTGACACTGGGTTTCATACTTGGTTCTTTTGCCTTATTTTGAAGACAATGGCTTTCACTGACTGAGCTTGACAAACTGCATTTGTATACAGTTTCTGGCCTGCAGACTGAGAAAATCTCCCTGTTTCTGCCTAGGTGCTGAGGTTACAGACATATGCTGCCTTGCTTAATTGTTTTAACATGGGTAAGGAGGGTTAGCTAAACTTTGTGATTGCATTATTTACAGGTTTTTTTTAAGACTGAGTTTCTTGGTGTAGCTTTAGAGCCTATCCTGGAACTCACTCTGTAGACTAGGCTAGCCTCAAACTCACAGAGACCCATCTGCCTCTGCTTTCCAAATGCTGGAATTAAAGGCATATGCCACCATCACCTAGTTTGAGCTTTTAAATATAAAAGAGGTTTTTTATTCTACTCAATTTAAAGATATTATGATAAGGTTTTTTGCTACAGGCCACATTTTTTTAACAATATTTGTGCTACAGCCCATATTTGCTCAGTCATCTTTGTAGGAGAAACTTATCAGAGCCAAGAGCCTTGGTAAAAATTAGGCCAAGATTCAAGGGAAATTTGATATTTTTTTTTTTTTTAAGATTGACATTATTGTTTGGTGAGTAAAGTGGCTGTCTTTTGCTGTAGATTTTTGCTGCAGCTGACACCCCTTCTGCTATATATTTGGGGATTGATTTCCACAGTTCAGAACTGTTTCTTATGCCTTTGCACTACATGTCATAAACAGCTTCCCACTGCCAGGCATTTGTTCCTTTCTCCTAGGTAAATGCAAAGATCTACCTTCCTGCAATTATCTCTATCAGCAGGCATTTGGTCAGTGTTTAGGGTTCAGGAGAAAGTACTCCATTTAAGATATACACAAATATCCAAGGACATAGAATTGCCCAAGCTGGAGTTCTGGTTTTATCTAACTTTTAGATAAGGAATACAGTGACCCAAATCTAACCTTATATTAAGAGATTCCTAACTCCTTATACTCACCTTTACTTACTTTACTGATGATTTTGGTTCAGGCTATTTACTGCTTGTGTTTTACTTTTTTTCCCCTCTGTTTAGATCTGTACTCCACTTTTTAAATTATATTTTCTTGAATTTTACTGATCTCTAAAATATTCTCTGCTCTCCTTCCTGCCACTCCCCTCCCCTTCAACCCTCTCCCAAGGTCCCCATGCTCCCAATTTACACAGGAGATCTTGTCTTTTTCTACTTCTCATGTAGATTAGAGCTATGTAAGTCTCTCTTAGTGTCCTCATTGTTGTCTAAGTTCTCTGGGATTGTGGTTTGTAAGCAAAACATTCTTCAGGGTATAGAAAAATGTCACTGACAAACTGCCAATATAGGTGGAACTGTTTTTGAAACGGCCTGATTTGTGGAAAAATCTGCTGGATACTATGGACCTGTATGCTAAATATGGATGCCCCAATGTGCAAAAGAATGTTGAGTGACTGTCCAGGCAACGAGATGTCTCTGTCAATTCTAGAGTTTTGGAAGTTGCTTACAATGTACTTCCTGCTTATTTAGGTAATATTATATCTTTCTGGAGTCTTTGATGGAGTTATAAATATGTAGTGATAGTTATAGTTTTCCTTAGTTTTGATAAAAGATAAAGTAAATATAAATATTATAATTGTAATTCTTGTTTGATACCTGTTTTGTTATATGTAATTTTACTATGTTAAAGTTAAAACCTTCCTTTTTATCAAACAAAAATGGGTGGTGATGTGGGAGTTCCCTCTGTGTGCTGATTACAATTGATGAATAAAGAAACTACTTTGGACCTATAGCAAGGCAGAACTTAGGTAGGCAGGGAAAGCTAAGCTGAATGCTGGGAGAAAGAAAAGAAGAGTCATAAGGACGCCATGTAGCCCCACCAGAGACAGACAATAGTACTTTAGCTGGTAAGGCACAGCCACATGGCAATACACAGATTAATAAAAATGGGTTAAATTAAGATGTAAGAGTTACCAATAAGAAGTTAGAGCTAATGGAGCAAACAGTGATTTGAATTATACAGTTTCTGTGTAATTATTTTGGGGCTAATTGGCCAGGAACCAACAAGCAGTCTCCTCCCTTCCCCAACACATCACCATTAATTAATCCCTCAAAGAAATGCCCATAGGCAAATCTGATTTTAGTAATTCCTCAACTGAGGTTTGCTTCCCAGAACACTTGCTCTCTTTTCAAATTTCTGGCCTATTTATATTTAACCATCATTAAATGATTAAATGTATGTCATTAAACGTGTGTGTGTGTGTGTGTCTGTGTGTATGTATGTATATGTATATTCCTAAACACATAAATATAACCTGGTTAGTCTTTATACTGCTACTTGTATGTATATATTCCCAGGCCTGATTATTTTGTATTAGATCATTAATTGGTGTACTCTTTCTTCTGGAAGTCTATTGCTTAATTTCTTAATACTAAAATATAGCGAAGGTAACTGCCATGATAAATGCATCTAATAGCATATAGGTTATTGCAGAATCTCAGAAAAAGGCACTGAATTGATAAGGGTTATAATTATGAGTTATTAAACATTCACCATGTGACACTGAGTAGTTTACTTACTTTCTTGATATTAAGAATTGAAGATTTTTTTCTTCTTTAAATAGGGGAAATAAAGAGCTTATCCAAATAAGTTTTACACAAAGATCTTTTCAGCTATATAAACTTCAGAAAAAATTGCTTTCTGACTATGCCATTATGAGTTCCTTTTTGTAATCTTTTGCAAGTTTTGATGTATGAAATTTGAATATTCTGCCAGACTCAGTCTTTTTAAAACTTCAAAATGACTTTATGTGTGTGTGTTGTGCATGTATAAATGCATGTACACATACATATGTATGTGCATACATGTGAAGAACAGAAGGCAATGTTGGATGTTTTCTTCAGTGTTTTCCAGTGACCTTTTGGGGATAGTATCAATTACTGATATTGAAGTACAGTTTCAAATAGACTAGCTGTTCAGTAATTTCTAAGGATCACCTGAGTTATATTCGCAGCTAGCCCATTAGTGTTATGGACGAAGACTCTGCGTATGGCTTTTTGTGGGGAATAATATTTTCATGTGTACGACTTTTGTTTACATTCCATTTGTTTAACTCTATGAAGCTGTGTTACTGTGCCTGTCTAAAATGCCTGATTTTCCTAACAAAGAGATGAACATACAATAGCAGGGCAAGGGCAAGGACAGGCAGGACTAGCAGGCAAAGTATAAAGAGAAGGAGAAATCCGGGAAGAAAGAAAATGAGGAAAGAACAAGAAGAGGGGGAACATCAGGGGACAGCCACCTAGCTACACAACAAGTCACGAGAAAGAAGAAATATATACATACAGAAGTTAAGAAAGGTAAAAGCTCAGGGGCAAAAGGTAGACAGGTTAATTTAAGGACAGCTGGATAGAATAAGCCAAATTAAGGGTAAGCATTTATAACTAAGAATAAGCCTCCGTGTGAGATTTACTCTGGAGCTGAGGATGGGTTCCCCTAAAAGCCAATTTGCAGTTACAAATGACTAGTGAATATCTTAGAATTTGATCTGTCTCTCCATGTGTGTCTATTATATGTTGACAGAGGTTTCTGTCCCACCAGGTCCCACAGCTGTTTAGTCCCGAATAATCAGACAAAGGTCTACATTAATGATAAACTGATTGGACTATTAGCTAAGCCTTCTTATTAATTAATTCTTACATCTTACATTAACCCATTGTTTTGTCTATGTTAACCACGTGGCTTGGTACCTTTTTGGGGGAGGCAGTCACTTCTTACTTGCTCTGTGTCTAGCTTCCTCCATGTCTGGGTGATGACTGCAGACTGAATTTTTTCCTCTTCCCAGAATTCTCCTATTCTTAGTGTCCCACCTCTACTTCCTGCCTGGTCACCCCACCAATACTTCCTGCCTGGGTAATGGCCAATCAGCATTTTATTAAACAAATATAAGAAACAAATCTTCACATGGTAAAATCATTTTCACATAACAAATATAATTTCAAGCACTCATCTGTACATATACACAATTAGTACTTGTGCATCATTCCATTAATTTAGTGAAAGGTTTCAATCTGTTAGATCCAGCTCTGGAAGCCTTCCTTATTCACACAAAGATTAGAGGGATGCTTGAATAAAAATGTTTGGTCAGTAATGTTTTTCTCCTTCACTAAGAGGTAAGTCCATAGCAGACAAGAAAAGAATTGCATTAGTACAGTGCTTGACACGTTTAAGGATCTGTTGTCTTTGTGAGTGTCAGCTTTTACAAGTTGTTACATTATTAAATGTAGAGTGATATTTTGATTCAGAGAATATTATGTGTCATGCAAGTGTGTCACTGTGTAATATAATATGTTTTCTTTTATTTATTTGACACATGATTTTATTGTTACACATACATATTTATATATCCATGTACACGTTGTAATTTTTATTTGAACTGATTTTTATTATAATTTTCTATTTACATTTTAAAATAACTGTTCAGATAGCATTATACTAGAAATACGTCTTCTGAATTCTAGTGCTGTAGAACAATTTGAAGGGCAATATTTTTCTCTTGTGACTATCATTTTGAAAGATTTAGCAGTAGAAGGAAAAAAAAAACAGTGTTCAAAAATTTCATTGCCTCAGGCTGTTTCTTTCTGTTTGAATTCCTGTGGCCATTTGAAATGTATTAGCTTTGCTTCTATTAGTTTTATTGTGAAGAACTTGGCAAAAGAAAGGCAGAACAATAAAGAGCTCAGAATCAGCTTTGTGAAAACACCTGCTAAGAGAGGTTTTCTCAAGTCCCTAGACTACATTTACTGGTAAATTTGTGGGCATATGTTTGGCTTTAGATAAAAAAGACCCATTTTAGCAATAAAGTCAAATTTATCTAGTAGAGATCTAATGTTAGGAGTAGTTATAGGATTCCCAAAAAACCTGGGATGAAAACCAGTTCTTTGATGACTGTATATTCTATAACTAATCATTTAATCAATATTTTTCAAGAAATTATATTTCATTGATGGAATCAAAAATATGAGTTGTATACTAAATCTCTGACACCTTAATAGTTAATTAACAAAGCGCCTGATTTCTATGATAAATTTGTGTCTTGAAAGGCTCTTTATATGTGTTCCATCCTTGTGGCAAGTAGAATAAACCTTGAGTATGCGAGATTAAGTGTATATGACTGTTTTGGTTGAATTCTATTTCTGTCTATGATATTTGGGTCAATGAATTATATTTACAAAGCCTTGTATCTTCATTTTTATAATTAGTAAGTATTCTTAATGGGTATTATGTCATTTGAACAGTATATGAATTGAAATCCTCTAGTAAATAATATGTCTTAATACTTGGGATTCTTTTCTTGACTCTAAAACATAAGTGATATTATTAATTCTTTTTGAGAGAGAGAGAGAGAGAGAGAGAGAGAGAGAGAGAGAGAGAGAGAGAGAGAGAAAGAAAGAGAAAGAGAGAGAGAGAGCAGAGTTTTATGGTTTGCAATTAAGTATAATCCCTTAAGCTCCTCTCCTACTTCTTCGCATTTTGGACAAAAATTGTAAGAGGATTTTTTTTTTTTGGTGTTTTGGGGTCTGAATTATAATAGGAATCCTTCAACAAATGGAACCTTCTCTTCTTGTACTGTTCTTAATTGGGTGGGCAATTCAGGGTTTATTTCATGTTACAGTGAATATATAGAACATGAAATCTATCACTTCATTAATGTATCCAAAGTAATTATCATAACCAGAAGTAATCTGGACCAACTGGTCACTGAGGCAATGTAAAATCCAGATGTAAAACTAGGTGTGGCTGTTAAAGTAGGTAAAAAAGAAAAAAAAGTATGACTGTTATAGCCATGAGAGGTAACCTGGTAGCCAGTATAGCATAGAGTGCCTTTACAAGGCATTATTATTCCTGTTTAATTATCATTTTGATGTTATAATACTTGACAGCTTTTTATAGGCAGCAGATCAGAACCAGGGCATAGAAATGTTGAAGGTAGGCGGAAAACCATGTCAAAGAGCTTCTTCATTTGTGAAATGATCATTCTCAGAGCCTTGACATCACTAGTTTATGATGATCATGACCTTAATATTTTATGTGTCCCATAGTTACAATTACAGAAATTCCAAGAAGGGTCATGTATGATGTAGAAATGGCATGGTCTATAGTCGTGAATCCCTTGAAGATGTGGAAGTGGGATGTTACCTAGTGGTTGACACTGAAGGCATTGATTCAAAATTTGAATGAATTGTCAGAGAATTTGTGGTTCATGATAATCAGAAACATGAAAGCTTCAAAAGAATAGGAAGGTTCTAATGACCATTATGGCCCCAAATTTCAAATGGGACTGGCCTTCTGCAAGGTAAGAATGACACAGTAGATTACACCACTTATTTCCAAAGCACTGGTCTGTATGATGATGGTAAACTTAGCTGTTTAAAAACATATTTGGCCTTCCTGTTGATGACAATCTGCTCCTTTTCAGAAGTAAAACCCTTAGAGGACCCATTTTCTTTGGAAAAATATGTTTGGATACTAATCATATAAATTGAGAGCTCTTTGTCAATAATTAGGAATAAAATAATTTTATTTTGGTCTTATACTTTATAAAAAATGTTATACAAAAGCTATATAATAGGATTACTGAAAATATTATTTAATTTTGAGTGCCTGGTTAGGAATTACATATACAAGTTTACAAATAATTTAATGTGAACTAAACATGTATATATAAGTATACAAACCAAAATAACGGAGTACTATTTTTCTTAGTCACACTGTGGAGTAACAGAAATAAATTCTAAACTTAGGTTTATTGTATTATAAATGTTACACTCATTATTAAGACACAACTCTAAATTGTTATCCACTTATGGGACAGAAATATTTAAACGATGTGGGATTTCCCTCTGTATACTGTGATTACATTGATGAATAAAGGAACTGCATTAGGGGAACAGGCAGGGAAAACTAAATTGAATGCTCTGAGAAAGGTGGCAGAGTTGAAGAAAGCCATGAAGTCGTCGCCGGAGTCAGGCATGCTGAAACTTTAGCCTGTAAGCCACATCCCGTGGCTATACACATGTTAATAGAAATGGGTTAAATTCAGATGTAAGAATTAGCCAATAAGAAGCTAGAGTTAATGGACCAAACTGTTTGTTAATTAATACAGTTTCCATGTGATTATTTCAGGGTGAAGCAGCTGGGAACAAACAAGTGGTCTCCTCACTACATTTAAAAATAAAAATGTATGGTTACAAACTGACTTTGTTAATGCATTAATTATACACACCTGCATGTTGTCTTTACACACATGTTTACATACACACTGATATGAATCCTTTAGCAGTTCATTCTACTTCATTATAATTGTTACTGGTGTACTTACACCAGATTCCTAAAGTCCCCAGTTTTACTGTACCTCAGAACATGAACTCTTTCTTCTTCACCAAATTGTTCTGAACATGTATTGTATATTCTACAGCATGCTATAAAAATATTTTGGATACACCTTCTTGTATTTCCTGGGAAGTTTATTGTAAGCAGTCTATTAAAATGACTATGTAGGCAAAATACCAATGTATCCCAACCTAATGTAATATTAATACTAGACATAGATCAAATGTTTTTTCCTACAAAAGTATTGGTCTCAAATATAATATTTGAGATTTATTAACATCAACACATTTATTTGTACTTAGGAGACACCTGTACCATTTTTAGACATGCCTTATTTCTGTATTTCTGTGAGTACTTTTAATGCTAAAGTACAGGACTGTTTATTTACTCCTTGGAGACTAATATTTTTTCTATTTATTTACTTTTGTTATCATTTGCTGATATTTTCTTTAGCTTCCCCATAGAAGCAAAAGGCTGCTATAATTCCTTTATAGGAATTTAGACAGTTGTTTAGTTTGACAATTTCCTTTTTCTTTTGAATATAAAGATATTTCTTTCTTCAAAAGTGAAAAATAAATATTTTTATATTTTAACATTTTTCTCTTTAGATTTCTAGATTTATTTTTAGAGTACAAATGAGAAATTAATAATTTCTGTGTAGATCTTTTTGTTCATTTGTTTCTTTGTACATTTTTCAAGACAGAGTTTCTCTATGTAGGCCTGGCTATGCTTTCTGGAACTTTCTATGCATTCAAGACTGACTTCAAACTCAGAGATCTGGCTGTCTCTGCCTCCTGAGTACTCGGATTTAAAGGTTTGTGCCACAACTACCCATCCCTCTTTGTAAAATCTTTAAAAATTCATTAGAAATGAATCAGAAGATAAGTTCCCAGAAAAATTATAGAAGTATACTTTGTCTGTACTTACAACTATTATCAATCAGTGGTTTTTATCTTCTGCTCTTCAGGAAGACCAGAGTAACTGAACTTTGATTTATATTTGCAAGACGCCTGGAACATTGCAGGGAACTGCAGTGAGGTGACAGTGTGGTCATGGGAGCTCTTCCTTGGAGACCTGTAGCAGATTATTCACTGGTAAGATTTAAATAATTCCCCCACCTTAGCTATTGTTCCATTCTCAGATGAAAGTGTTCAGAATTTCCATTTATTGAAAAACTTTGAAGTTTGAATCCAAAATCTGTTATACAGAAGGAGAAAATACACCATTTCTTATACAAAAGATGACTTGCTTCCTGCATTGTGTAGATATCTATAAATGAAGAAGTTTCCATTGACTGTTTACTGTCTTTATCTGGTAGATTTCTTTAAAACTCTTTAAATACAGACACAATCCCATAAATAATATCAAGGATCCTTATTAGTCTAGACAAATATTGTGCACATCCTTTCAGAGGACCTACATCTAGAACCTTCATCTAGCGATGGATGGAGATAGAGCCAGAGACCCACACTGGAGCACCGGACTGAGCTCCCAAGGTTATAATGAGGAGCAGAAGGAGAGAGAACATGAACAAGGAAGTCAGGACCATGAGGGGTGCACCCAACCACTGAGACAGTGGGGCCGATCTATTGGGAGCTCACCAAGGCCAGCTGGACTGCTACTGAAAAAACATGGGATAAAACCGGACTCTCTGAATGTGGCCGACAATGAGAGCTGACGAGAGGCCAAGGAGAATGGCACAGGAACTTTCATCTGGCGATAGATCGAGAGAGAGACAGAGACCCAATTTGGAGCAACGGTCTGAGCTCTTAAGGTCCAAATGAGGAGCAGAAGGAGGGAGAACATGGGCAAGGAAATCAGGACCAGGAGGCGTGCACCCACCCACTGTGACAGTGGAACTGATCTATTGGGAGCTCTCCAAGGCCAGCTGGACTGGGACTGAATAAGCATGGGTTGAAACTGGACTCTCTGAACATGGCAGACAATGAAGGCTGATGAGAAGCCAAGGACAATGGCACTAGGTTTCGATCCTAATACATGAACTGGCTTTGTGGGAGCTTAGCCTGTTTGGATGCTCACCTTCCTGGGCCTGGATGGAAGTGGGAGGACCTTGGTCTTCCTGTAGGGCAGGGAATTTGGACTGCTCTTCAGTATTGAGAGGGAGGGGGAATGGACTGGGGGGAGGAGAAGAGGAGTGGGGATGGGGGAGGGGAGTGGGGGGAGGGGGCAATGTGTGGGAGGAGGGGGAGGGAAATGGGAAACGGGGAGCAGTTGGAAATTTTAATTAAAAAAGAAAAAAAAAGAAACTCAGGTATTTGTCAACAGAGGGCTAAGGTATAATCAGTTTCCTGTATACTATAATGAAATATCGATAGCAATTGACTTGTAAGGATTTAGAGAAAATGAACTTAAACCATTTGTTTAGGATTTGAAAATCATTACCCTGATTTAGGCTCTATTTTGGTGAGGGTAGCATCAAGCATAATGGGTGTGCACATAGGAAAACAGAACAAACGTAAGGAAACATCACCTCCTCTCAAATCAGAAGCAGAATTTACTAAAGTTCTATCTTTTTATCTTTCAATTATAGAGCACAATCTTGATGCATGTAAATTAGAGATGAAAGTTTCTTAGCTCATGGTTTTAGATATACAAAGGCATCCCATCTGTGTCGCTGTTTTTGTTCCATTGTAATTAATAACCATAATGAATAATAGAACTGAGTGACAAAATTGTGTACCAGAAGAAAAACAACAAACAAAAAATTACATATTCGACAAAAACAAGAGATGTGTCTCACAATCCGCTCTCATATTCTACTAGTAACTTAGAGAAAACCTAAGACAGTCTTTGTCCTTCAAGGTACAATCACCTTCCAATACAATCACTCAGGAAACTAATCCCTGAACAAATGACCTCTTATCTGTTATTCAATATTCTATCCAGAGATAACAGTAAATGTGTTTTCCATCTATAGGATATGGCTGATGGGAAACCCAGATATCATCTGAATTTTGTTTAGATTATCACACAAAATAGATCATCTCTTGCTCTCAGCACTTCACATAGGCACTCTCACACACTTATTATGAAATGTCCCACTGTGCTGTGCTTTCCTTCAAATTGAGCAGCAGTTCCTCACTTTGGTTTATGATCTTCCTTTCAGCAACAAAATTTTTTCATCATTGCTGAAGTCACTATGAGATCAGCATCCTATGACATGAAAATATAATCTTCTACTCATACCACCAACTCTTTGCCATTCTCTAACTCCCCTACCCAATTGATCCAGCCCATTTAATTTCATATTATAAGCCACAGGCATTATGGCTAATCATTTTGCATTTAACCTTGAAAACAAAAGAAGTAAACATATCTCCAAAATATCAAGAAAATGTACTTCTGATAGATACTAAAAACTAAAGACATACTACATTTATGAAACAAAACTCTTTTAAATTATTTTTCTGAATGGAAGTGTTTGAGGTTATAATTCAAAGAATATTGTTTAAAAACTGTTCTATTTGAAATGCAGAATTAAGCAATCTAAACAATCTCTGTTTTACCTACATCACATATTTGTGCATAACAAAATTACTAGTGAGAAATACACTTAAGAAAAACGTCTTTTCCTTAAATGGTACACCTTAAACAGTATTGAGTGCATGTAGTCAATTTCAAGAACTCTATATAATTTTTACTAATCATACATTGCTTAGGCTGTTGTCTTTAATTTCTCTACTGTGATTTAGCTTCCACATTAGGCAATATTGTTTTCCTGAAACATATCAATACACTTTTGAATTCAATACACTTTTAATTGGAGAAACTTAAATTCCATGGTAGCATTTTCTCATAGGGCTGATATACAACATTATAATAACTATTAAATAATGACTTATTTCTTGGAACAATTGGCATCAATCACATATTAATTAGCCTTAATGGTTTCCAGCCTTCTAGGCTTACTCTAATATTATGAAACCTGGGTGGAATTGCATTGTTATATTATTGTGTTTTTTATGTTGTTTTTAGTTTGGTTGGTTGTTTATATTTTTATGGGGGGAGTGAGTTGAAGAAAATATTATTTAGATACTGTTAAGTTATGGCATTATATGGAATAATTTGTAATGATTATATTTAATTCAAATAGGGAGTTCTCTATTAGGCAAATATTTTAGTTAAGGTTCTACCAAGAAAAACATATATGTGAGATATATATATATATATTCTCATGATGGAATGGCAGAGTCTAGCAGTTGTTCAGTTGATCGGTTGATGAATGTTCAGTGGTCACATTTTGGTGATGGTGCCCTGGATAATTCCTGGAGGTATGCTAGCATGCATTCTACAATGGATCTGACTTGGTTACTTATAATTCAAGTAAAGTATTTAAAAATGAAAGAATAGATGCAACATCTAGTGAGGATGAGACTAAGCAGGCAAAAACAGTTTTCTTCTTCCATGTCTTATATGAGCAGTCACAAGAAGATGGAACCTAGTTCTAGGGCCATATTCCAGCTTCAGATAATCTGATTAAAGGTGATTCCTCACAGATGTCCTCCGGAGTCTGGATTTTAGGTGATTCTGGATATAGTCAAGTTGAAAAACAAGATCAACCAACAAAAAAGATACTCGGAATAGAATATTTTGTTCAAAATAAATTTACTTTTATAGGCATTGAGAATACCGACTAGTAAAGTATTGCTATAAAAATCCTCTAGTGTCTGGTATGTATATTCAACTCACTTTTTTTGTTGGCCATGAATGATCAAAAGACATACCCTTAAAACCAATAAGGTTGGTAGCTATGTATGGTGGTATACGACTTTAATCCCCATACATTAGAGGCAGTGGTAGGCAGATATCTGTGTATTCCAGGCATGTCAGCACTATGTGATAAATCCCTGACTCAACCAAACAAATGAATTTCAGAATCAAGGAAGGCAACTCAGTGTATAAGAATAGTTCTCATGTTTACAGGCAGGAAGACCTGGAAGTGAATCCCAAGCATCCATGTGCAAAGCTTTATGAGACTGCTCGTGCCTTCATTGCCATCATTGGTGGACAAAAGTAAGTAGATATAGAGAGCTCAATGGAAACAACAACCTTGACTAGTGCTTTAAGTGTATTATCCAATGAGATACACTACTCAATTCCAAAAAAATGTGAGTAATAGACAAAAGGACCTGAAATCCGGTCCTCATTTCTTCATGTGCATATCAGCTGCATGTACATATTCATGTTTGGTTAGCTCTCCCTCTCTCCCTCTCTCCTCTCTCCCTCTCTCCTCTCTCCCTCTCTCCCTCTTCCTCTCTCTCTCTCTCTCTCTCTCTCTCTCTCTCTCACACACACACACACACAGACACACACACACACACAATACACATTGTGGAATCTAGGTCAAGTACAAAGGAAAGATTATGTATCTAGTTACATGTGAGTTTTTCTGAAGCTTTACTTATATTTATTTTAAAGTTTATGCTGATGATGAATTACTAAAAATGGGCCTATGTTACAGGAAACTTATTATAAACTACAAATATAAGTGAGTTGTGACTTCAATACACCTAACCTGCAGGATGTAGCTTAGTCTCTTAGGCCTGTAGAGAAGAATACATTAATCCACAGCTGAGCACAAACAACTTAGGCAAAGCTTGTTTTATGATTTTGGTACTTCATACTTCTAATTTTCACAATAGAGAGCTTGATGTAGCCTGCAACTTACTCAATGTCCATATCCTTGAAATACTGGCAACATCGTTCACTGTAAAGTAGGGTGTATACTGAGATGCTGAGAGGGGAATGACGTTCAGTAGAGCTATGTCACATCATAGAGTAGCAGGCCTCACATAACAAGATCAGGAAAAGAATAAATTCAAGATTTGGAATATATAGTCCTAAAACCATCATAAAGTGAAAAAATTATCACTGGGTAACAATAGTTGCAATTCTAATCAACAAACTTACTTGCTAAACAAATGGTCCTCCATTTCTTTTTGTAATTAAAAAGATTTGTTATTTATTTGCATGTGTGTATGTGTGTCTATATATGGTTTTGCTCAGGTTAGAGAAATGTTCTCAGAGAGCCATTATGGGATTAACAAGAAACCTGGCTGTAGAGAAATTCCCAGGTGTGCACAAGGATGATCCCAACTAAGACCCTAAGCAATAGAGGAGAGGATACCTGAAATGGCCTTGCCCTGTAGTCAGACTGATGAATATCTTAAATATCACCATAGAACCTTCCTCCAGCAACTGATGGAAACAGACCCACACTGGAGCACTGGACTGAGCTCCCATGTCCAACTGAAAAGTTGGAGGAATGAGAATATGAACAAAGAGGTCAAGACCATGATGGGTACACCCACTGAAACAGTCTACCTGAGCTAATGGGAGCTCACCAACACCAGCTAGACTGGAAAGGAACAAGCATAGGACCAAACTAATCCAAATGTTGTTGACAGTTGCATGGCTGGGGCAGACTGAGGGGCCACTGGTTCAACATACGAAAATCTATCAATGTAATCCACCATATAAATAAACTGAAAGAAAAAACCATATGATCATTTCATTAGATGCAGAAAAAACATTCGACAAAATTCAACACCCCTTTATGATGAAGGTCTTGGAGAGATTAGGGATAAAAGGATCATACCTAAATATAATAAAAGCTATTTACAGCAAGCCGACAGCCAACATTAAATTAAACGGAGAAAAACTCAAAGCCATCCCACTAAAATCAAGAACACAATAAGGATGTCCACTCTCTCCATACCTCTTCAATATAGTGCTTGAATTTCTAGCAATAGCGATAAGACAACATAAGGGAATCAAGGCGCTTCGTATTGGAAAGGAAGAATTTAAGCTTTTGTTATTTGCAGATGATATGATAGTATACATAAGCGACCCCCAAAACTCTACCAAAGAACTCCTACAGCTGATAAACACCTTTGGGAATGTGGCAGGATAAAAGATCAACTCCAAAAAATCAGTTGCCTTCCTATACACTAAAGATAAGGAAGCAGAGAGGGAAATCAGAGAAACATCACCTTTCACGATAGCCACAAATAGCATAAAATATCTTGGGGTAACTCTGTCCAAGGACGTGAAAGATCTATTTAACAAGAACTTTAAGTCTTTGAAGAAAGAAATTGATGAGGATACCAGAAAATGGAAGGATCTCCCTTGCTCTTGGATTGGGAGGATCAACATAGTAAAAATGGCAATTCTACCAAAAGCAATCTATAGATTCAACGCAATCCCCATCAAAATCCCATCAAAATTCTTCACAGATATGGAAAAGACAATAATCAACTTTATATGGAAAAACAAAAAACCCAGGATAGCCAAAACAATCTTATACAATAAAGGATTGTCTGGAGGCATTACCATCCCTGACTTCAAACTCTATTACAGAGCTACAGTATTGAAAACAGCTTGGTATTGGCATAGAAACAGAGAAGTCGACCAATGGAATCGAATAGAAGACCCTGGCTTTAACCCACAAACCTATGAACACCTGATTTTTGATAAAAGAGCTAAAAGTATACAATGGAAAAAAGAGAGCATCTTCAACAAATGGTGCTGGCAAAACTGGATGTCAGCCTGTAGAAGAATGAAAATAGATCCATATCTATCACCATGCTCAAAACTCAAGTCCAAATGGATTAAAGACCTCAATATCAGTCCAAACACACTGAACCTGATAGACGAGAAAGTGGGAAGTACTCTACAATAAATGGGCACAGGAGAACACTTCCTACGTACAACCCCAGCAGCACAGACATTAAAGGCATCATTGAATAAATGGGACCTCCTGAGACTGAGAAGCTTCTGTAAAGCAAAGGACACTGTCACTAAGACAAAAAGGCAACCCACTGACTGGGAGAAGATCTTCACCAACCCCACAACTGACAAAGGTCTGATCTCCAAAATATATAAAAAACTCAAGAAACTAGACCGTAAAGGACTGATCAACCTAATTAAAAAATGGAGCACTGAGCTGAACAGAGAATTCTCAACAGAAGTTCGAATGGCCAAAAGACATGTAAGGTCATGCTCAACTTCCTTAGCGATCAGGGAAATGCAAATCAAGACAACTTTAACATACCATCTTACACCTGTCAGAATGGCTAAAATCAAAAACACCAATGATAGCCTTTGCTGGAGAGGTTGTGGAGAAAGGGGTACATTCATCCATTGCTGGTGGGAATGCAAACTTGTGCAACCACTTTTGAAAAGAGTGTGGTGGTTTCTCAGGAATTTCGGGATCAACCTACCCCTGGACCCAGTAATACTACTCTTGGGAATAGACCCAAGAAATGCCCTATCATACAACAAAAGTATGTGCTCAACTATGTTCATAGCAGCATTGTTTGTAATAGCCAGAACCTGGAAACAACCTAGATGCCCTTCAATGGGAGAATGGATGAAGAAAGTATGGAATATATATATATATATATATATATATATATATATATATATATATATATATATATATTAGAGTACTACTCAGCAGTAAAAAACAATGACTTCCTGAATTTTGCACACAAATGGATGGAAATAGAAAACACTATCCTGAGTGAGGTTTTCCAGACCCAAAAAGAGGAGCAGGGGATGTATTCACTCATATTTGGTTTCTAGCCTTAAATAAAGGACATTGAGCCTATAATACGTGATCCTAGAGAAGCTAAATAAGAAGGTGAACCCAAAGAAAAACATATAGGCATCCTCCTGAATATTAACCTTCATCAGGCGATGAAAGGAGACAGAGACAGAGACCCACATTGGAGCACTGGACTGAAGTCTCAAGGTCCAAATCAGGAGCAGAAGGAGAGAGAGCACAAGCAAGGAACTCAGGACAGCGAGGAGTGCACCCACACACAGAGACAATGGGGATGTTCTATCCAGAACTCACCAAGGCTAGCTGGACTGAGTCTGAAAAAGCATGGGATAAAACCGGACTCACTGAACATAATGGACAATGAGGACTACTGAGAACTCAAGAACAATGGCAATAGGTTTTTGATCCTACTGCACGTACTGGCTTTGTGGGAGCCTAGGCAGTTTGGATGCTCACCTTACTAGGCCTGGATGGAGGTGGGTGGTTCTTGGACTTCCCACAGGGCAGGGAACCCTGATTGCTCTTAGGGATGATGAGGGAGGGAGATTTGATTGGGGGAGGGGGAGGTAAATGGGAGGCGGTGGCGGGAAGAAGGCAGAAATCTTTAATAAATAAATAAAAAAAGAAAAAAAAATAGAAAAACTTTTCCACTTGAAATTTCCTATATTTGAAAGCCAGGGACTAGCTTTGTACATGCTACATAAAAACAGGATGAAAACAGTGCTCATACTGTAACAGAAATTACCGTTTTTATTATTTATAGTTCGTGATGCATCTTGGAGCCACACAGTGTGAGCACTCTATTCCAGGCAGGCTGTCTTGCTCTGCCACCCCAGGAACTGATTTCCAATGTCATTGTCTTCTGATTCCGCCAACTTCACCTAGAGCAATGAGTTCTCTTGTCTCAGGGTCCACTTGTGCCCGTGTTTTACAGCTGTATTCAGTGTAAACTTGTAATGCAAAACCCTCTTAGGAAGCCCTTTTATATTCTCTGCCGTCCTTAGGCCTAATTTACACAATGCACAGCATCAGCAGGTGTAAGTCGACCACTCCTTCCTATCAACCCAGGATATCCCTTTTGCTGACTCTGCCTGCAGAGTTTTTCGGACATCTGAAGAGGCCAAGCTGGAGAAAGAGGAAGATCCAGAATGACCAAGGGGCAACACACTCCTCAACCAGAGACCTGTGAACTATAAGATTAATTCAAAATTGGGAGTCTTTTTATTTCTCTTTCCCTATTTACATTTTCTCTGCTTTCTAAATGTCCCCTTTCATTGCATTCTCATCAAATTGTTCGACCCAGATGTTCGACCCAGATGTTCGACCCAGATGTTCGACCCAGATGTTCGACCCAGATGTGCGATCCAGATGTGCGATCCAGGTGTTTGTTCCAGATGTGCGATCCAGATGTTCATTCCAGACGTGCAGTCCAGACGTGCAATCCAGATGTGCAATCCAGATGTGCAATATAAGTTTCAGTCTCCTAGAATATAAGAGATAGTTTATCATAATTCCTTGCAGCATGTGTTTTTAAAAGAATATGCGGACAAAGGCTACTTAAGTGAGGAGGGGTTTTCTTTGGCTCACTCTTTGAAGTGAGCCTACAGTGGTCCACAACCTACAGTGGCTGGGAAGTCAGGCCAGCAGGAACCTGAGGGAGTCAGAAAGCAGAAAGTGACAGATGCTGATGATCAGCTAATTTTGTCTTTTATGTGGTCCAGAACTCCAGACCAAGGAATGGTGCTACCCATGTCTAGGGTGGGTCTTCCCATCTTGACTAACCCTCACAGGAACTCCCTGTCATAATCAAGACAACTAGTCAAGACAACCCTTCACAGGCACCCCAAAGGCCTCCCCTAGTGGAAGAGAAAAATACTAGATGCAATTGAACAACACATCTTCATGTTCATACTGTGCAAGAAGTAAGTATGGCATGCCAAAATAGAAAATTAAGAGACAGTAATCAGATAGGAATTGAGGAAGTAGTCCTGAGTATAGAGTACCTGGGTAGATGGGGAATGGGTTCATGTCTAATAAAGATGCTTCTTTGGCTTTTCTAAACTCTCTAAAAAAAAAATTAGCTTGGCAAAAACTGTGTCCCTACTCAGTCTGTTCCATCTATGATGATTAGTAAAATATTAGAGCTGTATTTCTATTCATGAATCACAGGAACTTCCATATGATATTAACATTTTGTCTTCAAGATTATACAAACATTTATAAAGCATACCAGGAATCTAAATATAATTGTTTATAATTTCTTTTTTGATTCTTAAATGCAATCAGAACTGTGTTATCTATCATATCTATATCCTCTTTTTCTGAGAATATTCAACAATATATTCCCTTTTTAATTACCCCCATTTTAAATAACGAGAACCTTGAATCTAATTTCCTTTGTTTAACTTTTTTCATGACTATTAATCATAACAGAATGCAACCAGGACACTAAACAAAGACAAACATCCATAATTCATTTAATGACCACACACCCCACATATAGGGAACGTGGGTGTTGTTTTCTAAACCTCTTCCTGATGACTGGAGGCACTGATAATATTATGAGGACCTTAAGAAAATTTAGGATTATGGTCAGTTCTGACTAGCATTCTGTGAGGCTGGATGATCTCAGCCAGCAGTCTTGAAGCTGTTCTGGGTGTAGAAATCAGAGGAAACTGAAACAGAGTTGCTCTAAAACATTGGATCATCTGGGCCATCTGCTCCTATAAGAGATATTTCAGGGAGTCGTCCTCCATTAAACTTTCTTTTTCTTCACCCAGAGTGAAACCACAGCCTTTCATTTCCCATGTAAATAAAAGCAAAACCTTTCTTCCAAAGTAATATATCTTTTGACTTCAATTTTGAAGTCAAGGCATTTTCTAAATATACAGGTTGGGTTAATCCAGTAACACTTATAATCAAATGCCTTTTAGCAGCTGTTGTTCCTTCCTCAGCATTCAAACAATTCAAAGAAAACACAATAACATACAGTACCCAGATTCTCTGTGTATTTTCTAACTTTACATGGAAGCTAAGCCCAGTTGGATGGGATCTGGGAATGCTAGTTTTTTTCCAAAATCCAGGTGACTGGGTGTGGGTCCAGATATGGCCTGTGCAAGTAGCTAAAAAGCTGCAGGCAAATGGCTTTTCATACATTTGTATTTCAAAAGTTGGACACCAAATGATGCATGATTCATAAAATCTCAGTGACAGATATTAGGATTCAATCTAAAGGCCAGAAATGTAAAACAGCCAGTCACTAGCTTTTACCTCTACCTCAGTCCAAAATGGTGATCTTGCCTCTAGGAATCTCAGAATGAGACTGTGTATGTGAGCCGTCTCCTGCCATTTCATATTTCTCTTTAGGACTGGGATTAAAGGTGTGCACCAGTGAGATTAAAAGCAGGCACCACCAAGTTTCTATGGCAAACTTGTATGGTTTACTGGGATTTAAGGTGTGTGTCATTGTGGCTACTGGGGTTAAAAGTGTGACCAGTTTTTCTACCTGGTCTGTAAGGTTTGGCCAGTGTGGCTATTTTACTTTTCTGATCCTAAGGCAAGATATTTTGATTAAAATATAAATAAAATGCTGCTGCTGCTGCTACTACTACTCCTACCACTCCTACTCCACACACAAACATACACACACACACACACACACATACACACACAGAGTTAAAGTTCCACAGCCCTGATGTTGATTAGGTTTGTGATTTCTTGAAAATCAAACATACAAACTAAGCTTCTGATTTTTTTAAATCAATAATGCAAAAGTCTTGTAATATTATTTCTTAAAATCATATTATAAGATTTTAAAAATTCTTTCCAGGAATACTTCCAGTTTGAGCACTTTACAGTTGAGCATTTTGTCCTTTCGGTTAGTAGTAATTGCTATCTCACAACATGGTGCCTGAGATCTATCTGAATGGTACATATTTTAGAATTTCTCTTCTTGCAGTGGCAGAAAACTAGAATTTTATTATGGAACGTGTTCCTGTAATAAATACAACCTATTCATGATAATTACTTTTAAGGCATCTGAGAGAGGTTGTCTAATGGTCATAGAGCAGACAGTCTGCCATGCACATGACTTATATAAGTTTCACACTGTTGTCAGTGGGCAGTGCAGGAGAAGAAAACAGTCCAAAGGGTATATTACACTTTCAATTAAATTGTAAATAATCGTTAAGCCAAAATTTTAGCTTATTTTTAAATTAATTTTGCTGTCACTGTGTCATGAAAGCTGGAAGGTTAAAGAATATCACTTTGCTGTTGATAGTCAAGGAGTAAACATTGGAAGTTGTTTAAAATCTTTGAGCAACAACCATTGTTTCTCTATTGGAACTCTTCCTACTTCCTTTATTTTAGAGACCTAACATTGACTCCTCCAGTCTCAGATAAGCAAATTAATTTATAGTTTAACCATTATGATATACATATTCAAGATCAGTGATAGAAGTGTGGTAGGGATTGAAGAAGTTCCCTAATAAGAACATGATAGTATAAAGTAGATAACTTTGGTCTTTTTATGGAAGCCTGCAAGAACATGAAAAAAATCAACTTGTGCCCAGTCTATGATGCAAGCTGAAATTTCTCTCAGCTTGGTTTTTATTTTTTATGGATAAATTTGGATACTGAGTAACTATTAAAGCAGACCATGCTGCTCATCTACTGAAATACTGTGGATGTGGAAGGATTGAAATCCCTCTGCCTATCAACCAACTGATAAGAATAGAATGCACATTAGATGCTATTATCCCTTCTTTAACTTTTTATGTTTTTTAAAGTAAATTTGTACCTTCATCTGAATCAATATTTATCAGTAAAAGAGCCAATTAAAGTAGCTTAATGGTCTGTTGACCTACATTGTGGTTCATTTTATTAAGAATCTAATAGATGAAGCTGATTATGTACGTGCTGTCAAAATAAACTTCATCTAATGCTCAAATAAGAGGCCTTAACAGCATAATTTGTCTCACAAATTTAATCCTAGATATGCATAATAGTTGGAGTACTCGTATAGGTTGACTAATTGACTTTACAGAGAGCCAAAATAATCTGCTATACATTAATGACAGGGGTAATTTTATACAACTACTGAAGTTACCAGTCTAGACCGTCATCCTCCATGAGGTTTCCTGTTAAATTAAAAATGTCTGCATATCCCCGGTCTGGAGTCCTAGGTTTTGGTGCTGTTTTGAGTAATATGATGTTATTAGGATGGGGGAGGGGGAGGGATAGCTCTTGGAAGTAGGTCATTATTGTCAGACCTTTAAAATATATACTTACTGGAACTGGACTTGAAATCTCCATACAGCCACATTGTTTTTGTTTGTTTGTTTTTTAATTTTTATTTATTTTAAAAAGAATACAAACTCTCATTTTTCAGTTCATATACCAATCTCAGTTCCCACTCCCTCCTTCTATTCCCTACACCGTTCTCCCCACCCACCCCACCTCCCATCCGTTCTTCAGAGAGGGTAAGGCCCCTCCCTACTATATCTAGGCTGAGCAAGGTATCTATCCAAAAAAAAAAAAAAGCCAGTATATGAAGTAGGTATAAATCTTGGTGCCACTGCCAGTCACCCTTCAGTCTAACCCAGCCATGCAACTGTAAACCACACTCAGAGGGACTAGTTTGGTCCTATGCTTATTCCCAAAGCCAGTAAAAGCAGTAGGGATGAATTCTGTTGCTACGGCCAGTGGCCCCACAGTTCATCAAGCCATAAAACTGTCACCAACATTCAACAATCAACTTCATATGGAAAAACAACAAACAAATAGTAGGATAGCCAAAACAATCCTGGATAACAAACAAACTCTGGAGGCATCACCATCCCTGACCTCAAGCTCTATTATAGAGTTACAGTAATGAAAACAACTTGATATTGGCAAAAAAACAAACAGGTTGACCAATGGAATGAAATAAAAGACCCAGATATTAATCCACGCAGCAATGAATACCTTATTGTTGAAAAGGGAGCTAAAATTATTCTATAGAAATAGAAAGCATTTTCACCAAATGGTACTTGCATAACTGGATTTCAACATGTAGAAGAATGCAAATAAATCCATATTTATCTCCTTGAACAAAATTCAAGTCCAAATGGATTAAAGACCTCAATATAAATCTGAAACGTTGAACCTGAAATAAGAGAAAGTGGGAAGAAGCCTTCAATGCATGGACACAGGAGATAATTTCCTAATTATAACATCATTATCACAGACACTGAGAGAAACAATAAATAAATAGGATCTTCGGAAAATGATCAGCTTCTGTAAAGCAAAGGACAAAGTCAAAAATGCAAAAAGGAAGCCTTCTGAGTGGAAAAAGATCTTCACAAACTCCATATAGCTGGATTGTGACCAGAAAGTGACTTATACCTTTCGCCATTTAGATGGAGCTGCATCTTCCATAGTGACTTCCCAGTGGAGAGTGCAATGTATTTTCCAAATGGTATTCTGCAATCAACTCAAGCTAACTTGCCAGGGATTCTGTCATAGTAGCAAACTATTAATATTGGAAAAAGGGTTCTATCTACCTTTATATTTAGAGTTTAAAGGAATGACTTTTGAGTCTCCGAACACATATGGTTTTCAATGGAATTAAATAAATTTCTTGGAGATAAGAAATGTTGTTAAAATCAAAATTCATGAAGCAGGAGAAATAAATTGTTAAAAGACAACACAGTGTGCTATCAGATAGTGAGAGTTCAGACCTCATCCACAAGGAGTGGCTCAAAAACACTTGTAACTCCAATTTCAATGAATTCTGAACATCTTATGGACTTCACTGACACCCTCCACCAAACATGCACATGCATACAGATAGATACCACAAGAAAATAATGAAAAGTATATTTGTGAGACAAGCCCTCTAATAAAAGTCTGAACATAGAAGTGCCTTATTTTCATTTTAAAAGGACTTTTATTTTTCATCATTTATTTTTTTAATTATCTATTGTCTGAGATGGTTCCTATTGCTGTGAAGAGACACCAAAAAGACCATACCACCCTTTACTATACAAGATAACATTTAATTGCAGCCTACTTACAGGCACAAAGGTTTATCCTTTATCATCATAACAGGAAGCATCGCAGAATGCAGGCAGACTTTGTGTGTTCTAGAAGGAGCTGCATGTTCTACATCTTGATTGACAGGAAGCAAGGGACATCAACATCTGGTCTTGCTTGAGCATTTGAAACCTCAAAGCCTATCCCCTCTTCCTTCAACAAAGTCATTCCTACTACTATGTGGCCACACCTCCTAATAGTGCCAGTGCCACTCCCTGATATCCAAACATTGAAATCCATGATCCTATATGTGCCATTCCTTTTCAAACCACCAAGATTTCTGTGTATATCTTCATATACATATATGTTTATTTGTGGGTATTTACATATATGCATTTTACACATATACACATACAGCACATTAGTAGTGACTAATGTGTTATGTGCATTGTTGTCATTTTAGTGATAACAACACATACTCTGTAGGTGTATTTTGAAGATAAACTTTCATTTCCAAAGAATAAGTTCCTGATATTAGTAATAAAATACAGTGATAAAATGAAAAATATTTTTTTCTCTTCTTTTGAACAGGGTAATCTGCTTTTGCCTCTCAAAAATTGTTTTAATAATTGGTAAATATATTTTAGTACAGGAGTTTCTATTAATTCCTTTTTATATAATAAAATAAGTTTTACCTCAAACTTTCACACATGAATTTTCTAACAAATATTTAGTCAATCTGATAACTGTAAGTCATGCTATTAAAAAGTCATTGAAACTCTAATAATAGAAGATCTTTCTCATGATAATAATGATTAAAGTTTTAAATGTGAGATTTGATAATTTTATCAAGATGTCATTATTGCACATTCTACTTATAACTGCATTATAGACCGTGTTCTTCAATTTCTTTGACTGCATACCACAGAAAGTCAAACATAACAAGACATTACTGTTCTGGGGCTTTTTGATTTAACAAATATGTGTTGACTATTATTTGAAACCTTTAACGTCTGCTGTGAAAAAATATGCATGTTATAAACCTTCTTTAAATGCTGTTGCTTCCTAATTCTGTTCGGTCTATGTGGAGACTATAAACAAAGAATTATTTTAACAGACAAGACAAAGAATGGAAATTTCACAAAAACTCTTATAACATATTTCTCTTTTGGTATCTTAAAAAAAATTAAACACATATGAGGTAATATGAAGTAAGGAAAACTGTTTCCAAATAAAAAGAACATATCTGTGATAGTATTTCAAGTGAAGGTTCTGCACAGTCTGGACTGTACATTCTCTCTGTTCTGAGTTCATCAGTATATATCTCCTGTAATCTAGATTAGCTTTGGAGGTAGCATAAGCTCCTAGTTATTTCATTTTCTTTCTGTATGGGATAGAAAAAGAGAAAAAGTTTGACAAATCTACACTATAAAACACAAACAATGTCCTTTAAGATGTTTTCCAAAATTTCCTTTTGAAGTTTCACCACTGTTAAATCATAACATTTTGTCACATGGTTACAGTGAATATTGGAAGTAATTTGTTCTAGTTGGAAAGCATTAGGTGAGCAATTATTAATAGACCAGGAAAACACCTATTTTAGTATGAAACGGGAAGAAACTAACAACCCACAAAATAATGAATGATCATGTCTGTGGTAATGCATTCTTACAATGTTCAAATGATTCCCCCTGAAATTGGAGATAGCATGGCTAGGTTTTTGCTTTTTTGTTTGCTTATTTGATACTATATGTGTTACTGTTCATTCAGCTTGAAAATTATAAAGAAAGTCATTGTCTTTCCAATGAAATCATTTGTCCCTACAGGATTCTGAAGTACAACTACCTCAGTATGATTAAAAGGGCTCATCCCAGGACTGCATTCTTTCATGTGTACATGTAAGTTGCACTTCAAAATTGTCAACACTGTCACAGAGCTCTGCGAAACAAGAAATCCTAATTTGAATCAACATAAAAATTTGTTGACAGGTCAATTAAAACTTTGAATATTAAAATTCATTTTTTAAACTTTCTTACCATTAAAGTAGAGAAAACAAATCATTTGGGAAGTGAACATCTTTTCTAATAAATGGTAAAATAAATTATGTCTTGAAATCTTCATAAAAAGTTTATGGGTCACATATAGGTTGTTTGTCAAATTGTGGAAAACTAAATTTAATAGCATATGTAAATTAATATTTGCCAAAACAGATAGAAATAGTTTCCAACAGCAATGACTCAATTCCTGTGTGTCAGAGTTTTCTGGTTCTATTTTTCATTTCAATTTTTAAAAATTCAGGTAAAGTGTCTGAGGGAGTGTTATAAAAACCATATCTAAGCTTCTAGGGAAACTTATAAGCCATAAAATGTGATTGCCTTCTGGCCACAGGCAGCATCAGGAGTATTTAAAATCATTTCTTCCATAAGAACTTATGTATTGCCCTTATGAACAAATGTTTTGTATATTAGAAAATGCTGTTTGCAAGTTTTACTTACAGTTTTTCATAGTGTTTATATTAAAGTTTCAGATTTCTAATATTAGTAATTGAATTGAATATAGATTTCTATATCAATAGTTGAAGAAAAATTACCACATAATGATTTTGTGTATTTCAAAAATATTTCTGTATCATTTCCACATTTACTAATATGACATTTGCATCAATAGCTATAAATAGTGTAAACTTGTTATATGTGAGTAAATTTTCAGATTTCGTCAAGAGTATATCATAGATATATGGTGTACACTCTGTTCCACATAGTAAATGAGATGTTAAGTCAGTCTATAAAGGACTTTGCTTACATATTTTATAAAACACTTCCATTAAATGAAAACATACAGAAGTATCATACACCATTGTGAGTCAGTAAAACACATTAAATAAATGAGTGAGTGTGTACAAACATGTTCTAGGTAAATTTTATTCTAAGTTGTAAGAAGCCCAGGGGGGGAAAAATCACTCACAGCTAACTTAGAATCTCCACGACTACAGGAACAAGATCTCTACTAGGAAAATGCCCATAGACATTTTAGCAGGAATAGAGGATATTCCATGGGAACTGAGTCCTAGACAAATAATACAGAGGACTCAGGAATGCCAAGAGAGAGAAAAATAGTCTTTCTTGAGGAGGATCTACCCAGTTGCTTTCCAATACCAAGTGTTCAACCTTGATGCAATAAATATCCAAGTAAGATTATGCAGACTGAGCCAGTTCTACTTATATAAATTCTTAATACACACACACAATACACACACACACATCAACAATTAAAAAGTCATGAATTTGAGAGAAATAGAAAGTCTGCATCAGAAGGATTGGAGGGGGAAGGGGAGGGAGAAAATCATGTAATTACATTTTAGTATCAACAATTTTGTTTTAAAAGTCTAAAGGACTAGAGATGGCTTATGCTTTAATAGGAATCTGATGCCCTTTTCTGGCATCTGCAGGTACCATGAACATATATGAACCTGCATAACTATACACATACACTTAAATAAAACAAACCTTTTGTAAGTATATGAAAATCTTATGAAATTACAGGAAAACATTAACATTTTGAATGAAATGATTAAAAGTTTTAGACATAAGTATGTATTTTGTAATTATCAATAATGTTTGTGAAACAAAACTCATTGATGTTATAAAATATTTCTCACTTTTTCAATTAAAGAAGTGTTAAATTTTATTTTAAAACAAATAAACATGCCTTTATTCCTAAGATTTTGTTATATATTTAAAGTATTTATTTTGAATAGTATTTTTACTAACTCTTTATAAATTTTATAGAAAATATTTTGATCCAATTCACCTATACTCTTCCATGTCTACCAAGATCCTCCATACAATATAGAAGCACTTATGTATCTTTATCTTTTTATAGATCAATCAAGTAGAATTTGTGTTGTCATATACTTTAAGGAACTCTGAAGCATGACGGGTATTCTACCAGAGTAGGATGTTTAAAGAAAATTGATTCTCCTTTTCCTTACAGCTATTCTTTATCAAACATCCTGAGTTAGTATATACCATATATCCCTCAGGAAAACCTAAACTTATCAAATTCTAAACTTAAAAATCATCATATAAAAAATAAAATTGGAGTAAGTTACAAATCTCACTTCATCACCAAATGCTCTTATTTACCACAACCTCAGAAGACCTCTGAAATACAGGCTGCAAAAACATAGAGAGGACCAAGAAAGGAACTCTGCAAGCATAGACTGTGACTGCACAGCGAAGACAAAGAAAGGAACTCTGAAGAACAGGCTGTAACTTCACAGAGGAGAACAAGAGAATAGACTAAGAGAGTGGGTCAAGAAAGACCTCAGATGTTCCCTGAGACAAAAACAGCAACAGGACAGAGCAGATCAAGAACATTTCGCAAAGACACAGACAGCAACTGCAAGGATTTGATCAAGAGGCATAGATACTATTGGCACCAAGTGGAAGAAGAGATGACTAGGCACCAATACAAGAATTAATTTAACAACCTAAAACACAGCATGGTAACTCCAGAACCTAGGGCTCATACAACAAGGACAACTTGATCAACCTATATCAGAAGAAGCAGAGGAAAACAATTTTAAATGTAACTTTATGATAATGACAGAAACCTTTAAATAGGAAATGAAAAATTCCCTTAAGGAAATGGAGGAAAAGACAGACAATAAATTGAATGAAATCAATAAATATCTTAAAGAAAACCAAGAAAAAACAAACAGGTGAAGCAAAGGTTACAAGACTTAAAAGCTAAAATAGAGGCAATAAAAAAAAAAAAAAAAAAAAAAAAACAGAAACAAGGAATTTGGGAAATGAAAAACCTTGTGTAAACAAATGAAAACTACAGATGCAAACATAACCAACAGAATACCAGAGTGGAAGAGAGAATCTCAGGTGTTGAAGATACTATAGAAGAAATAGATTCATCTGTCAAAGAAAATGTCAAATCCAACAAATTCTTAACACAAAACTCCCAGGAAATCTGGGATACCATGAAAAGACCAAACCTAAGAATACCAAGAATAGAATAATGAGAACTCCAGATCAAAGGTACAGAAAATATACTCAACAAAATTATTGAAGAAAACTTTCCCAACCTAAAAAGGGATATCCCTGTGAAGGTATTAGAAGCTTACGGAACAACAAATAGACTGGACCAAAAAAAAAAAAAAAAAAAAAAAAAAAGTCCCCCACCATAAACTAATTAAAAGGCAAAACATAGAATAAAGAAGAATATTAAGAGCTGCAAATCCCAGTGACACTGTCAGTAGCCCCACCGGCTGCCCTCAAACACAACTATGTTTTCTCTTAAGTACATGATGTGATTCTTTTTTTATTGATTGATTTTTATTGAGCTCTGGTGTAGGAGGCCCTTCTGTCTATGTGTTGCTTTAATTGGTTAATAGAGAAACTGCTTTAGGCCTATAGCAGAACTGTAGGGGAACAGAGCTAAGCATGGAAAACTAAAGGGAATTCTGGGAGAAAGGAAGTCAGAGTCAGGGCAAGCTGGGCCAGGAACTAACAAGTGGTTCCTTGTAACAGAGTTCTACATTTTTCTCTGCCCCCCTCCCTGCCTCTCCCCTCCTCGTTAACCCTCTCCCAAGGTCCCCATGCTCCCAATTTACTCAGAAGATCTTGTCTTTGTCTACTTCCCATGTAGATTAGATCTATTATTACATGTACTAACTCATAAGTGGTTTTTAAACATAAAGCAAAGAAAATCAGACCACAAATCTCAATCCCAGAGAACCTAAATCACAATGAGGACCCTAAGAGAGACATATACAAACATGCAATTTTCTTTTCAATCAAGTGTGTAGTTTACATATATTTTAATTACTCTATGAGAATTTGCATGAGTGACTGTTTAAGAAAGCACAACAAAATCCAAAGATGTAGATCTAAGCTATTCATCAGAATATTTAATTAGTGTTGTGCAGCAATCAATATATAATTTTTTGATAGCTCTATGATTGTACAATAAAAAGTTATGGGATGAAGTTTCTAGTTTGAGTCTGAAGGTGTCAGTCCGGATGCTTTCAGGGTCACCTGTAGGCTTCTTGTAATCCAAGAATTTATATTCTAATCTGAGGGGGAGATTTTGAAACAGTGGCCATGTTTCTTGCAAAGGTGGTTGTCAGGTAATCTTTATCAGATGCATTTAAGATTCCGAATGAGATGAAGGTGAGAAATTATTTGCAGAAACATGAAGGGGAAAAATAAGATAAAAGATTCATTTCCATATATTTCTCTAAAATTTTAATCAAAAGTTGATGAAGCGAAGGATATCCATTACATTGTTCAGTGTGAACAAAATATGTGCTTCTTCTGTTTACTTTTGGCAATTGTTCTTTCTCTGTGGTCAATATGTGACAACAGAATTTTAGATGGGGTATTGGTTATAATAGTTTACAATGAAATTGGGGTCTAGATTACTCTAAAATATATTCATCGATGACATTTGTTTTCTTACATTTTTGACATATTCTCTATATTGTCTTGTGATGTTATGTTAATCAATTAAATTCTTGAATGATTTGATTACATTAAAGCTGAAATTAATGGAAGTCCAAGGACAAATACATGTCATTTTTCAGTGACCTTTCTCATTATCTTAGTTGTTCATAGTGTTTTAATGCAATTTATTGCTACAGTAGATCAGTCAATATTGTTGTAAAAATAGTTTATTCAACATTTACTATCAGTATTAAAATTATATCAAAATGAGCCTGCAATTCCTGATATTCACTTAAATGAAAATATCCTGACAATATATGATGCAAACAAGAATTTTCATGTTTTAATTTTTGTTTGCATAGAATGTTAAGTAATAAGTTATACCCAACAAAAGGGCTATTTCATACGTAGAAGGCAAATGATGTTAAACATGTTTAAATGAATTTATAAGCAAATTCAATTCAATATAAACATTAATTTAACTTATCAACCTTTGATGACAATTCTCTTTCATGTAACAAAGTTTATAGCCTGAAATTATTGTTCTCAAAAATACATCTTTTTCTTTATCACTGTCTATATGGGTTATTATTCTGATTTATTGCAAAATTAACAGAAATATTTAATAGTATAATTTATAACATGACATGTCAAAACATGTATTTAAAAGTAAACAGCCATCATTTATATTTTAAGATTCAGTCAGAACATTCTTAAATGCAATTTATTTATTTATTAATTAAATGTTTTTGCATTATGTGAAATAAAATTCACAAATACTTCGATAATGAGGGGAAAGAGTAAAAGTAGCTACAAGTGACAAAAAGCATAAACAAAAGTACCAGGTGACACAGAATAGAATCCTACAGTGGACACATCTTTATTATTTTTACTATACCAAGTTTTGTACCTTTAAAGCTTTTCTAATACTGAATTTTTATCTATTTACATTTTCATGTGAAAATTAAAAGATGGATCTAAAGCATATTCGCCATTTCCAAAATAAATTCCATGGTGATAATTATGTCTCTTGTACCTGATGGTTTATAATGTGAAGCCTGTATTTATCTGCACCTCAATTTTTATAAAATGTGTAACAGAAAAACAAAACATACAAAAAGTGTTCTCCTCTAGGCACACCTTTTATTGGTAGGAATGCTCATTTCATTCTTGAAATTGTAAAATAGGTATTTTATATGTAGTTTAATACAGGTTATTACAAAATTAAATTCAATTACTGTGCTTCATGAAACAAGAATAAAGCTATCACTGTTTAGTGAAATAATGATAATAGAAACATTGAAATGCAAAGTAATCACTATACGGTATAAGGAGTGTATCTCCCTTGTGTCCCCTTTGTCAGCTTCTGGTTTACATTCTCCCTCCCCCCCATTTTTGGGCTATTTGTAGGGATTTATTTCATAGTGATTAAAGTGCTTTTGTTTAGCGAATCTATTAAGGAGAAAGTGACTAATTATAAACATTAACACTAAAGATTATGGGAACGGCAACATATTTCATTGTGTGTGAAGAAACTGCTATGTTGAAGCTTTAATCTGAAACTAGTGAATCTAATGTGTAACAGATAACAAAAAAAAAAAATATTCACAAAGAAATACATGCTATTATCCTGAAAAACTGCAAAGGAATAAGATAGAATAAGACAGCCAACAGTGAGTGAAAAGTTTATTCTGGGCTATTCATTCTTGACACGCTGATGGGAAGCAGACACCAAATGAAGTATATGCTAAAGACCATATAGTTCAGACAGCATCTCTACACAGCTCAGCCTCAGATACTTTGGCTTCTCTTCTTCTACATGCCTATTCAGCTATTACTGTAAAAGTCTGAGTAAAAATACTTTTCATAATGTCCTACTTCATTGTTTCCATTTCATTTTTTCCATTTAAATGAGAAATGCTGTTTTGTAAAGCAATGTATTTATAGAATTTATTCTGATAAGGACCTGAACTAAATACTGAGTAACCAAAGAATTAACACTGGTGTTATGACATTTGACATTAAGGTACAGTTTGTATTTGCATACAAACAATATCTGCTATTAGACACTAGTCAATAAAAATGCTATTAGAAAATATAAAAGTATAGCGGAGGGCCTTGGGTATCATAAAGAAATAATAAAATGTATTTTTCTGGAAATATGGACAATCGTATGACAATTAGAGACAAACAGTCCTCACAACCAAGCACTGCATCTCAGAGATATGAAGTGACAGTTCAAAATTAGCCAGCAAAGGCATGCTAAGTCAATAAAAGCAAACAGTAATACATTCTAGTCATTAAGAAGAAATTGGGTCTTCCAATCATGTTCAAGAAAGAACGACAGAATGACATTAAAAAAAAAAAAAAAAAACAGAGTTTAGAATACGACCCACAGGAGAATGGTGTAATGCACTAGGCATTATTTGTGTGTTACAGTGGGAAGATTAATGAGTGGAAGTTGGGGTGATATTTAGGGGTCAGGCCTAAAATGTTCTTTTAAAGGAGAGCTAATGATATATTCTAATAAATATACAGTAAGGTGGGAGAAAAATAATGTACAAGTTATTACATGGTTCTGGCCAGTTAAATCAAAAACACAGATTTTGCACTCGGGAGGCAGAGGCAGGCGGATCTCTGTGAGTTCGAGACCAGCCTGGTCTACAAGAGCTAGTTCCAGGACAGGCTCCAAAACCACAGAGAAACCCTGTCTCAAAAAACCAAAAAAAAAAAAAAAAAAATTCCGCTGGGCGGTGGTGACACACGCCTTTAATCCCAGCACTTGGGAGGCAGAGGCAGGCGGATCTCTGTGAGTTCGAGACCAGCCTGGTCTACAGAGCTAGTTCCAGGACAGGCTCCAAAGCCACAGAGAAACCCTGTCTCGAAAAACCAAAAAAAAAAAAAAAAAAAAAAAAAAAAAAAACACAGATTTTTCATGACTTAGGTTTGCAAGACTATGACATGAGCAATTTTACAGGAAATGAAGGGCCAGTGGTATTGGATAATACATAGAAGGGCTGGGGACTCTCTTTCGAAATTGCATAATTCACTTTCTTGAGGAAACAGAAAGAGATCATTGCTTGAGAGCAGGACAATAATAGAAAAAAATGAGTGTCAGGAAAGAGAGGAGAGTTGAAAATAATGCCTTTGTAAAGAAGAGAATAGAATATACCAATGCAAGAAAACAAGCGGGCTGTATTCAGCAATCTTTTGTGCTTTTCACTGTTACAGACAGGGAAGTCAGGGTGGTCAGGTATGGTCTCTATTCCTATTGTGTCACATGCACAGTCAAAACAGAGATGGAATAGAAGTAAAACATGGTTATTTCACAATAACATGGGCAAGCAGACTAACAGTATTTAGAAGGAAGGTATTCTCAACCTTGACCATAACTTACACTATCTATTACTAAATTCTTGGTTAAGAGCGGAAAGTGGAATTCCCTACTTTTCATTTCAGGAAACATCATTCTCTACTTATCATTACAGAAAATTAATTTGTGTCTAAAGCTTGTTCATATACCTCTCAGTGGGATACAATATACAGTGAAAAACTGTAGCATCAGAATGGATGTACCAATTTAATGAAACAGTGAGTTAACATCTGCATACACACCTTTCATTAGTATAATGCTTACTCTTCATTAAATATTTTAAAATACACATTAATATATGAAAATAATAATTCTTATTAGGTCTATTTCGTCCCATATTGTAAACATATACCTCTGCTTTTAAACATGTATAGTAATATTGAGGTAGGAGATACAAGTAATCCTACATCATACTTTTTATGCTCCTGAGATTTGATTTTAGATTTGTGCATCAATTATCTGAAGATTAAGTTATGTCTTTAGAATGTTGTTATTGATTGAGATAACAGAATATTTTATTTCAAAGAAAGCACAGTGGGTATTAGACAGGAATGGGAAAAGTAAATGTTTCTATTCTGTATTCCGTGTGGATAAAGAAGATGAAAAATATCATCTAGAGAACAGTATTTCTTTCAAGTTAAAGGTCACAATTTACTCAATAGACAAGGGAATTTCTTCTTCCTCCAAATTCATTTTTTAAGCTTAGAGACCATGAAGAGCTGTGATTCATGTTGCTACGGTAGACTGGGTTGTGATCTATCTGAATTTCATCAATATATGGTAGAACTAATCCAGAAAAGTAAGTTACAAACCTTGAAGTCAGAGTGCAAACAGCTATCATTTGGGAAGAAAAAGGAGAAGTCACAAGAAAAATATAAATTGTCCATATGGAATAATAATGAAAGTCAACCTTATTAATCTCAATTGAAATGAGTTCATGATTTCTTTAAAAATTTCAAAAGTGGTTCTGATACTTAAATATTTGTTATATCTATGTCATGGACTAGCTGGTATTAATCAATTGAGTTTCTGATACAATAGCATTATTTTTCATATCTGCTACTCTGCTTAATTCAAATAATGTGAATTTAAAATAGTTCAGTGGAAGATTTTAAATATTGAAGGATTAGGGTATGTGGGAATGGGGAGGAGATGAATAAAAGTTCTATAAATTAAAGCAAAAATCACTGCAAGTTTTATACTATGTAGTCACAATAATATTTAAACATTTTCTACAAATAATGAGACTGCCTATTGTATTGGATTAAATGCCAAATCTATAATGTGTTACACTAGGAAAAAATCTAAGTGATGGTTATCTATACTAATTTAATTATGTAGGGATGCAATATTTTAGAACCACTCTATTCATTTCCTCACCATCCAGATATCAGCTTTTATCCTCATATTTGTAGAAGGTTGGTAGCAAAAATTCCACTTACCAGATTCATACCTTCTATTATTTAGAAAAAGAAAAACATATACAGTAAAAAACTTCTTTTCCAGAATTCTTCCTCAATAACCCTATATATTTAAACAAGATATAGAAAGTATCTTTAGATCAATGATTCTTTATTAGTTTGCTTCTGTGGGAACATCTGGAAGTATATGGAGAGCTCTTCTGGTTTGCACAAGTACAGCAATGCTGGCACCTCCTGGAGAGCAGTCAGGGATTCTGTTTAACATCCCACAAAATGATGATCTGTCTCCTCCAGAGAAAAATTAGCTCCCCTCCAAGTAAAGGTTTTGCCAAAGAGAGAAAACTCATTTTAGATGAGTCAGAGCCAACATTGACATTGGTCTCTACCAGATCTGTGAATAAGTGAGGAATCAACACATTAAAAAATATCATTACTCTAGGACAGAAACAGAAATAAGGTGTAGTGATATTGTATTTGCATTTTAATAAATAAAGCTTGTGTGAAGTTCAGAGAGTAAAACAGCCACACTGGTCAGATTTACAGACCAGGCAGTGGTGACACACACTTTTAATCCCAGTAGACACACTAGATTGCCATAGAAATCAAGTCATAGTTGTACATGCCTTTAACCCCAGCACTAGAGTGGAATATAAGATCAGAGGAGACAGCTCTTTCACACAGTCTCATATTGCAATTCCTGGATTCAGGTTCCAACTTTGGACTGAGGTAGAGGTAAAAGCCAATAGCTGGATGTTTTGCTTTAATGACCTTCAGATTGAATCCAAATTTCTTTTTCTGGGTTTTAATTAATCGTGCTACAAAGAAGGTATTCAGCAACAATGTCAAAACATTTGCACACTCATGACAGATGAGTTCATGGTCTCATACTGACCTGCCAGAAATCATCAGATTTCTAAGCATCTGGGATCTGATTTGAAATTTCAAAATGAGTGACTTCATGTTTTCATATGGATAATAAATGTTTGAAGCATAGTATTGAGGGAAATTATTTTCAGGTGTGTGACTTTTGTTTATACTTCATTTGTTTAGCTTTGAGAAGCTGTGTTACTGTGCCTTTCTAAAATACCGGATGATCTAATACAGAGGTGAATGGCCAATAGCGAAGCAGGAGCAAGGATAGGCATGACTAGAAGGCAGAGAGTATAAACAGAAGAATTTTGAGAGGAGAAGAGGAAATAAGAGAACAAGGAGAGGAGAACATCAGGAGACAGTTACCCAGCTACACAGCAATCCATGAAGGTTGAAGTAAAGAAAAATATACAGAATTAAGAAAGATAAAAGCCCAGAGGGAAAAGGCAGTAGGGATAGCATAAGACAAGAAAAGCTGTCCTTTGCTGTAGTTTTTTGCTGTAGCTTACCCCCTTTCTGTTACATATTTGGGAATTAATTCCCACAGTTCAGAACTGTTTCGTGAAAACAGTTTCACACTGCTAGGCCTTGTACCTCTTTCCTAGGGAAATGCGGAGATCCCCCTTCCTGTATTTACCTTTATCAGTAGGCATTTGGGTCCAGGCATAGAGCGCCCCACTTAAGATATTCACAGATATCCAAGGACATAGAATGACAACCTTCCAGTGCTGCTGTTCTGGTTTTACCACATGACCAGAATGACTGATAACAAAGTCCAGAACTAGCAATTTATAGACCTGGGTCTTTTGTTTGTTTGTTTGTTTCTACTGCTTAGATTAGTAAGTCTAACTCCAGACCCATGTCAATAGAAACTGCAGCTTCTAGTATACGTGCATATACTTCTAGTATATCGTATAGTATATTGTATAGATAAAGAACCATCAGTTTCTCCCTGACGGTTTATGTGGGTTGCATGGTTACCTGATTCAATGCTTGTTGGGAGAAAAGAAGTGGCACACTGATTTAAACAATTCCTGCCCTATCCATAATTTTACTGAAAATAAACTTTTTAAACCTTTCATCTACCACTGAAAAATGTCACATAGCATACTAATTTTCCACTCTAGAATTCCCTGATGATTTAATTCCCTTTCTTAAATAAGTTTCTGCATTAAGGATTACACCAGATGTGTACTAGCCACTCCCATGGATCTGTGTGCTGTGTGCTGTGTGTTGTGTGTGTGTGTGTGTGTGTGTGTGTGTGTGAGAGAGAGAGAGAGAGAGAGAGAGAGAGAGAGAGAGAGAGAGAGAGAGAGAATCTTTTTCTCGTTTCCTATGTGGTGAAAGAATTCCAGTTCTGGATCCTAGTAGGGCTGGGGAATTGCTTGTTTTAAGGGGATATATGTCTGGGAACATTGGGAATGGGTAGGACAAGGAAGAATGATGTAAAACTAAGAACAATGTAGAACTAGAGAGAGAAAGGAAGAATAAAGATTAAGAGAAGAATAAAAAACATGGACAGACAATTCCTGTTGTGAGTAGATTTCCTAACCCTCAGATCTTAACCCTCAGATTTCTAGCTCCCCTTTAGCTATCTGTGGCATCTTCAATTGAACTCTGAAAAGAAGTCTTAAAGGTGAAAACTTTTAAGGTTCATTAAAACATCACAAACCATTTTGTCACCCAATGTGGAACTCAGATATCCATCTAGAGCCTGAAAAAACTGAAAAAAAAATTACAATAATGGGACTCCTTTAAGAATGTGCCTGTTAGTGAGCCCTAAGAATGTGCCTGTTAGTGAGCCCTTAAACAGTCAATACAAAAAGTAGCAGCATAAAATGAAGTGAAAATACCTTGCCACAGCACATTCATTGGCCTTCTAAAGCTCTAGGAAGATTGAATGCAGTTCCTGGTCATGTATCTCCAACCTGGCTGCAAGCTTTGTGTTTGACTTTCCAGACCCAACCCGAGAGTTGGTAGAGCCAGCTACTAGAGAATGCGAAGCATCCAACTGTTGCATAACAGTCTAAAGTTTATTCGTGCAATTAAAAACGTCCAAAGAGGTCCAGAAGGAAAAACAAAACAAAATAAAACAACCTCTATAAAGGTTCCAATATGTTTTATTTATTTATTTATTTATTTATTTATTTATTTATTTATTTTGAGACAGGGTTTCTCCGTAGTTTTTTGGTTCCTTTCGAACTAGCTCTTGTAGACCAGGCTGACCTCGAACTCACAGAGATCCGTCTGCCTCTGCCTCCCGAGTGCTGGGATTAAAGGCGTGCGCCACCACCACCCAGCGGTTCCAATATGTTTAAAAATATACAACGGCTTAAGAACGAATGATAGAGAGTATAGGCAGTTATAGAAAGAAAGAAATATTTTTTAAAAAACTAAAAAAAAGTCTTTAAAGAGAAAATAAAAGTAATGTAAAAGATGGGAAACACATAGGGTGTCTCTATCCTTTATAGTGTTGTGTTGATTTTGAATTTTTTGTTTGATGAAAAGTAAAGGATAGATGCTAAGAGACCTGATATTGAAATAGGGACTATTGAAATAAGCAAGCCTAAATATTTTAGGAATGCCTTAACATTAAAACAGTTTAAAAATATATTTGTCAAATGGAAAAAAAATGCTTTGGAGAAGCGGTTTTGCTTTTGTTTCCATAGGAAACAAGAGACTGAATTCATTTCAGGTTGATTTGAATCTGGTTTTATCACGGGAGACCTCCTAAAGCTTGACAGGTGGTATCTATTAACAAAGGTTATAACTGGTCTTCCCAGGACTTGGCAAATATCTCAGATTTTCTTTTGGGGACACTAAAGATGTCTTCATCCACATTCAACAAGAAGCAGTCTAGAGAAAACAGCGCCTGCATTCCCAAGAGTAGGGTGTGGGTGGTCTTTGGTTATTTTGTTGGTCATGGATGTTTGTTATAATTTGAGAAATATAGGAATATAGGACAAAAAGAAAACAGTTAATCTTAAATATTTTGCATTGTCATGGATTTTGGTACAAATTCAAAGTTGATTTTGTTAGATTGTATATATGTTTTTACTCTAGTTTAAAAGACTTTTGTATTTATTAGAATTTAAGTAGCTTTTGTTACAACACACTGTATATGTTTTTACTTTTGTTTAAAGGATTTTGTTTAATTATAGCAAATGAAAGTTATTTTTATTACAACATATTTTATATATGTTTTTGCTGTTATTTAAGGTATTGTACCTATGCACTTCATTTAAAAATAAAAGGTAAATTTCTAGTTTTTGAAACCTATTATTATGTATAATATAGGGCAATCAAGAAACACAGGTGAGTTGTTAGTCATCCATAACAATCAAATTTGTAGATATTCTAGATATGTTTTGCAGATCATATGGATATATTTTGGATAAATAAATGGTGTTCAAGCCATTCAAAGACCTACAGAATATGGCATTTAAAATGTTTTGTTAATTTAGGGATTTTCCTGACAATGAAACACATTTGCTCCTGGGAGCAGTAATTTACTTCAAAAAGATATGGGCATTGAAAACAGTCCTTATGGAGTTGCTTTCACTGTGGCAAGATGAGTTATTTGGTCAAGGAGCTGCTCTTTCTTGGGCTGCTTGACAGTATGCTGTATAAACTGTACTGCAAGAAACACAGAAAAGAAATCAGTGAACTTTGGTGGAATAAGAAAAGCAGAATGGTCATTCAGGATTCTTGCTTCACTGAAGAAATGCCAGACATTCTGCAGGACACAAACTGCCAATATAGCCCAGATCATCTTGCAATTTCTTGCTTCATTGAAAAGTCTGCCAGGTACTATAGGCTTATAGGCTGAAAGTGGATGCCCCAACAATGCAGAGGAACCTTTGGGTGAATGTTCAGGCAGTGATAAGTCTGTCATTTCTAGAATTTTTAGAAGTCATTTGCAATGCACAATTTGTTTATTTAAATATTATTATATCCTTATTGTCCCTATGATGGAGTTGAAGACCAGATAATGTTAGTTGTAGTTTTTCTTAGATATAATAAAAAGTAAGTTAGCTGTAAAATTTTGGATCTACAAAGATAAGATAGATTATGAAGCATTTTTTTGAATTTACCTGGTCATACATTAATTAGAATTCCATACATTGGGAATGTCATATTTACTTGATAATTTGTGTTATTGTTTACAGTCTTACTATGCTAGAGTTAAAAGTTTTCGTTTCTGTTTAGAAAGAATACAAGGGGAATTGTTGGGGAATATTATTTTCAGCTGCATGACTTTTGCTTATACTTCATTTGTTTAACTCTGAGAAGCTGTGTTACTGTGCCTGTCCAAAACACCTGATAGTCTAATAAAGCGCCAAATGGCCAATAGCAAGGCAGGAGCAAAGATAGGCAGGACTAGTATACAGAGAGAATAAATAGAAGAATTCTGAGAGGAGGAGAACAAGAAACAAGAGAACAAGGAGAGGAGGACATCAGGAGACAGTCACCCAGCTACACAACAAGCCATGGAGAAAGAAAGAAAAATATACAGAAGTAAGATGAAAATCCAGAGGGAAAAATCAGTCAGAATAACATAAGAAAAGCTGGCAAGAAGCAAGTCAAGCTAAGGGTGGGCATTCATAACCAAGCATAAGCCTCTGTGTATGATTTATTTGGGAGCCGGGTGGTGGATCCCCCAAAAGTCAAAAGAGTAAAACATCACATAGCAGCATAGGCCATAAAAATGCTATTTAAATCATTTGTAAAACAATGAATTTGCAATATTTTTATAACTCTGATAAAATACTGTCATAGTCAGAATTTTTCTTTTCATTTTCAGTTTTATACCAGAAAACTATGCTAATATTGGTGGCCATGTGAACTTTAAATGACTATTCTCATCTATGACATTATATACTTCCTGATATATGGCATTTTTAATTTCTGTATCACAGCTCAATCCACAGATTTTCTATACTAGTCATATAAGATATTAAATCATTGCATATGTAATTATTTTTCTAAAAAAATACATTCATTTTCTTTTAAATAAATTAGAAATGATATCACATATTTAAGATTAAAGAAGCATGCTACATGATTATAAATATTGTGTTACTTCCATTCTCTTGCTGAGATAAAATGCCATGAGGAAATATTTAATATCTAGTGGGAGTGTCTTCAATGGTGGAGAAACACACCAGCAAGTAGGTAAAGCATAGATCTGAGAAATTACGTATTCAACCTCAAACAGGAAGCAGAAAAGCAATGTAGCATGAGAGAAGCCTGGTATTAAGGGAACCAAGCATTCAAATACATGAACATTATTTTTCCATAAAATTCCCACAGTATTATGTGTAATATCTACTATACATTAAGTATAGTTTTGAGCAGATTTAAAAAAAAAAAAAATCCTACTCCTATTAGAGCTAAAACCATACAAAAATATTTGAAAGTCAGACAGGAAAAGTTTATGTTTATTCATGGGAGAACTTCTGGATGCCGTTATTAGATTGAGCAGAAGATTATGGCAATTTTAGGACTATTTTATAACCTACTGCTCCAGTTTGTGTTATATCCTTTGGCGAAAAAAAAATGGGCAAATTACAAGAAGTAAGAGTTGTTCTCAGATCGTCTTGATGATGAATATGCACAGAGCAGTGTGCATAGTCTTTAACGATAGCAATGATGTTAGGCTTGCAGAACTAATTAAACAACTATAATAAATTATATGCGATATTTCCCACAGAGTCGACTCACAAATTTAGAAATCATACCTCCCCAGATTACTGTTAAGATATGAAATTATTATTTTTACATGACAGGTAAATAACCATTTTCCTCTAATTAGACTAGATTAAGAGAAGTGGAAAGCTTTCCATCTAGTAATGAAATGTAGTGTAGTCTTTCAGCAAGAGCAGAATCATGTTAATGTCTTATGCTGTCTAGTTACCATGACAAATAGGTTGCGGTACATGCACACTTTAATTATTAACACAGAGATCTGCTGAAATTGAAGTATTGCTCTTAGTCAGAGCTATTACTGCTGAAATGACCCACTTAATAGTGACCACACTATGAAAGTATGGGCTTAAATTGGTAATTGATAATAGTACATTTCTGAAAATGTTAACACAGAAGTTCAATAAAAATGCTAACTAGGTATCATACCACATACACTCTATTGACATATGAATATGTATGACTTATGCTACATGCTTGGTAGAATTTAACATAAGACAAAGATGACAAGAGTAAAGCTTATCTTAACCAGCTTGTAAGAAATCAATGGGGAAGGCCAAAGCTTAACATTTTCATATAATTTGAGGCTTACTTTTACATATAAAATACTTAGAGAAGCATTTCTGTCACAGCTTATGCAAGGACAAAATTGTAAAATAGAAATACTTTATGTAATAACCCACACGACACTTTCTGAGGATTTGCTGAGGAATATTCTGTAAATGGTAAACAACAGATACGATATGATATATATTTCCCTCACACTTTTTCTTGTATTTCATATTTTTCCAAGTGAGGACTATATAAATTGTTATAGGGTTACATTTTCAATTAGACTGTGAAGCAGGGATGATACAATATATTCTTGTAGAAGAAATAATCAAACCTTACAAAAATGCCTATCTCACTGCTGTCTTTTACAGTCATAAAACAAAGCTTGGAATGCATTTTTTGATTCCTTAATTTGTTTATCTTCTTTCTGAGTTTTGTTTTCATATTTTATTAGTTATTTACTTTTACAAAATTTTGACCGGATTCACTTCTTCCAGATTTCTCAAAAAAAAAAAAATCCTTATTTACACACCATTTTTTTTTACACTTTCTTTTTTATAACTACCAATTTTCAATCAGTGTCTTTTTGGATGTGTGGGCTTCCAATGGAATACATTCAAATTACCAATGCCTACTCATTGATAAAACTGACCAGCCCCCTCTTAGCAACTGTCAGTTTCTAAAAGCCCCATGACTCGGTATAAGATATCTTTCCCAACTCCACCCTCTATGCTGGGATTTTTTTTTTTCTGGACTTGCAACAGGTCCTGGGCATGGTATCATGACCACTTGCATTCACAGTGAAGCTCTACACCTGTATAAAGAAGGTGGGGTTTTCTTGTTTTCCACCACCTCTGACACTTAGACTCTTTCTGAGCCTTTTTCTGAAATAATATGTGAGACTTTGAAGGGGAGAGTAGAAGAGAAATTTTCTTTGTCCTGAGCCTTCTCTAGTCTCTCCTGCTCCTGTTGCTCACTTTTCTCTTTCATTCTTTTCCTTTTATTTAAAATAGTTTATTTTCTCATATCCAGATTCTAGTATTCCCTACCTCTAATCCTCCCATTGCCTAACCACTATTTTTCCCATATGGAGCCACTCCCTTTCTCTCTTTCATTTCTCTTTGCAATTGAGCAGTTGAAGGTCTCTGTGTCTAAATTTAGAGTAGAAAGTTTCACCATCTCATAGAAATAGAAACTTCTCTGATAAGCATTGATGTAATTTTTATCAATGCATATTTGTAAAAATAAATCATTAGAAGTTAATGTAATACTGTAATTTAGTACTACCTTCTTCCCTAGGGCGTACAGCTTGTATTGCTATGGAGTATTTTCCGGATTGGGTTGCCAGGTGTGGATTTCAAACTGTGGTGTAGGCCTAAAATGCAACGAGAAAGGGTTTGGTTACCTTGTCATTATTGGAACAATGGGAGCAATAAACCAGGCCAGGTTTATTGTAGCTTGTGGTTTCAGTTAGGTACAATGCACCATTATTTTTCCTCTCTTACTAATAGGAATAACTCCTCCACCATTCTGAAAGTTGACAGTAGAGATGAAGATGCAAGATCAGTAACTAGAAATATATTCTTTGTGAACATTGACTTGAAGTATCCAAATATATTAGACAATTTAAAAGAATTTAGAAAAGACAGTCTCCTAAACCTAAATTCATAATTCCTCTTCCAGTTAACAACAAATGTATCTATTATTGTTTTGACCATGGTCAGTATATAAGACATTTATTGGTAGATTTTTTTCTTCACTTAAGCCTAAATTCAAATAAATATGCTGTAGAATATAGAAACCAGTAATCAGTTTTAATCTGTTAATTGATATGACTGTTTACAATTAAATTGTCATTAGAAGTATATGATCAAAATAATCAAAATTATTTTCAGATAAGCATACACATACATGCAAGTTTTTAAATTTTTTCTTCTGTGACTAATCTTTAACCTCCTTCAAATAAACTGATATAATAGTTTCCCTTAAAGATTGTAGACTTATTTTGTAAGCAGTGCAATATAAATCAAACCTGTGTGATCTTCTTTTGCTTCTTCAGACATGTTGATTTTGTGACAGGTGCCTTTGGAAAATCATATTGTAAGATAGTTGACTATATTCTTTCCTTCAATGACTCTTTGTATTACAGTATTTTATATTATATTTGTCTATTCCTACATCAATGAGCTGTTCATAATTTCTATTTGACAATGTCTCCTGTAACTGAATCACAAATCTCTCATTTCTCTACCAATGAATTCATTGCCACCTCTTCATTGGTAGGCTGCAGACAGTCGTTATAATAAATGGTGCTTGTATTTATTTCTAATTGTGAGGTCATTACTTGCCATCCCAATATTTAAATGATTAATAGACAAGATAGGAACATCCTGTGGCATCAATATCTTAAGCAGAAATGTCAAGGTCTATTCAATCTGATCCCTACAATGATACTCTGTAGGAAGTACAAAGCAACATTAATAATAATATTTGAATTGTAATTCTTTCTATCATTTTTGAACAAAAAGGCATGCTTCATTACAAATTCAATTTTATTTTAATTAGTAGGGTCTCATTTAATAAATATGTATAAACTTGTCAAATGTTTTGAAAATTTTATTAAACTTAATTTTATAAAGATGTTTAAAGTCAATGTAAATTACTTTAAATTCTTGTATTAAATTTACATATAGTGACTTAAATATCATTATTGCATTTTCAAACAAATGAATCAAACTTGTCCCTCTAATTTAATTCTCTGGTGACAGCTTTGAATAATGATTCATCTATATGTAACCATGTAATTCTGTTCTGCTTGAAGAAGAAAGCTAAAATTTGCATTGATTATTCTCTTTATATTCACTAATTTAATAAAAATGCTTAAAATGTTCTCTTATAATATTTTTGTCTCATTATTTTTCTTACCTTTTCCAAACTTACATTACAATTTTATCAGTCAAGTTCATATTCTGATATGTGTGTATTTGAATATACATAACATGTCATTTCTTACCTTCTGTTCTTCATTTTCAATGTTTTATCCTCAAAGTACATTGCTTCTAATTATTTCAACATATGTTACTAATATGCTTCTCATTTCCACTAATGAACAGCCTCAACTGTTAATTTCTGAGATTTCCCTAGCTTCCATTTAGGTAAAATTCTCAGTAATATATTCTGGTCCATACAAACATCATTCAAGCCCCATCAGAGATGCTTTCAGTTGCAATAAATGGCAATTAACACCGAGACGCACAGCTACTGGGAAGGTGGAATAAGAGACATTCTATTGTACAGTCATAAATGGAACATTTATCACACCTACCACACCCAAGGCTTGGGAATCATTTCAGAAGAGGAAGCAGAAAGACTACCAGCCAGAGCTGGTAGATGAGCATAAGGAACCACGGTCTTAGGGTCACAGCACGGCAGCTGCACAGATGAACTAGAGGCGGTTGTAAAGCATACACAAGACTTGTGAAATCCTCAGCCAGACTAAAGGGAGTTGGGCAAGACATCCAATGCCTAACCAAAGAAGCTATTGGCAAATGTTAACTGCAGAATCATGGAGTGTCCACTTTCTCTAAAAGTGTAAGCCTTTATAAATTTACTGTGATATAGTGGGATGCCATACATGGAACTATGTTGGTACAGTAAAGTAAATGATGAGAAAAAGAAAGACAAAAGGTTAGGTGAATGAGAATGGGAAGACTTTGGGGAGGAGAATGAATATAACCAAAGAGAGTGTATATGTAATTCTCAAAAAACTAATAAAGTTTGTTTTAAAACTGACTATCTACTATAATCATCAGAGATACTCTACCCAGTAACTGATGGAACTAAAGGCAGAAATCCACAGACAAGCACTGCACTGATCTGCAAGATTCTTGCTGAAGGAAGAAAGAGGATGGATTGTACGAGTCAGGGAGAGATGATGGGGGAACCCACAGAAACATGGACCTGATTCAGGAGAGCTCATGGACCATCAGTTAAGGAAGCCTATATGGGAATGACCTAGGCCCTCTGCATGTGTGTAACATTTGTTAGCTTGGGAACAAGATCTCTTCCCTGGTGCTTTGTTGGTTCTGGTAAAGTTTTCCCCATACTGGATTTCCTTCCCACTATGCTTGATGTAAGGGGAGGAGCTTGGTCCTGCCTCAACTTATTGTCCCATGCTTTGTGCAGGCCCATGGGATGCCTGCGCCTTTCTGTATGGAGAGGGGAAAGGAATAGCAGAATGGGAGGGGTGTAGATGGGAAAAGGGGGGGAATGAGGAGGGAAGGAGAGGAAGGGAAACTGGTAGATATGTAAAATAAATGAAAAAAATGTTATTTAAATAAAAAATAAAAAGAATAGCTGTTTAATTTATTTCTGTGATTATCAATCTGTTTATCATCTCTTTTCCTGTTATCTCCCATGTCATTAGTTTATTAAAGAGTCATCATATTCCAAGTTAATTTTTACTCTGTTTTAAATATTTTATATGAAAATAAAAAAATAATTAAAGATCTACTTATTTTATTTTCTTGAAAGTAGTTACTTGCATTGCTGCCAATGTTGTAGAGTACTTTTTTATCCATATGAAGTTGAAATAAAACAAGCTGAGCTTCTTTTTCTTGTTGTTCTCTGAGATTTTTATGCTTTTGCTACTGGACTAATTTGGGTTTTCATATAATGCCCAGGAAGCTGTTTCAGACTTCATCAAGTTATCAACACAAAACTAAAATATTTGATCTATGTGTTCAATGATTGCATACCATCTCTGGTTTCTACTAATGAGATTCCAAGTCAGAGTAGAAGAAAATGATAAAAACATAACACTCAAATCAAATGGATACTTTTATGTACATGCTTGTTTTATCTTTTGAGGGCCCTCACTATAAATATTTTACATTAGTTTTTGCTTTCAATATCATTACTTTTGATTTTTACTAAATATACCCCATTGTTCTCCGTGATAAAGTTCATTCTAATTAATGGGTTGCTCATCCACATATGTTCTAATTTCTGAAATTATGAGAGACAGGATCTAAAAATCTTAGTCCTATAAGAGTATCATCATTACCAATGCGATATTAAGCGTAGAGTCTACGGGACAGGTACAGTGGTACAAGCCTACACTCAGAAAGCTAACTTATCAAACTCAAAAGACACCTGAGACTACATAGTACTGTTTTCCAAGTGTGTGTTAAGAGATGGCCATCAAAAAGAAGGAATCCTGTGAGTCAGAGATTGAAAACCAAAGTGCACGATTAGAAATTAGTATTAGAAAAAAAAATCAGGCTTGCTCACAGAAATACATTTGATTATTGTCAATGAATTCAGCAAAGTCTCTGTACTTTAGTTATAAAACAAAAGGATATGTTCAATGATTACATTATGAACTTTGAAATATTCAAGCAAATTTCAAATACAATAGTGGCAGATGAGAATGTCCCCATGCTTTTCGATCGGTTTTATAAGAAGGAGATGTAACAAAAAGAAGCAGTGGTATTTTAAACCAGACAGACAAATTAGCACCTGGTATTTGTTAACCTACTTGGGTTAACATAAAATTAAGTACTATGTAAAGTGAATATATGAATGAAGGAGGGAGAATGTAGGTTGGGTTAGAAAAAATATTAGAAAATATCAATTATCAATGACAAATTTTTATATATAAATTCATAAGGCCATATCATTGCATCTCTATATGTAACTAGATATATGTATTTATCTAATGTTTAGATATTTTGAAAAGAAATTTTAGTTTTAACATTTTACGTAATAAAGAAACGTTATTTTTATCAGTATTGTATTTTTGCCATTTTCAAAGTGTAATTTTTCAGAATCACAGTAGGGAGCATCAAATTCAAGAAATCATGAGTTGTTTAGAGGAAAAAAGCCTGTTGCCAGTCGTTAAAAGGATTGCAAGCATAAAGATAGGGCCAAGTCTAGAACAGGACATGAGTTGCCACAGTAACATTTTCTGTAATCAGTGTGGAGTAACTTAGAAGATGAAACTCTATCTGCACAGGAAGTTGTACATCTCAGAGATTGCAATAAACTTTCTATTAGACACTTGCATTTAAAAATCTAAAACCTAGTAAGTGTTCTGACATTCTACAAGAAGGAGTTTTGAGTATTTCCTTTTAGTACCCTCCAACCTATAATTTTTGCAATTTATCTCAATAAGCATTAATTATCTTACTGGTAGAAGTGTGTCAACTGACACCATAGAACTTATCAGTAGACTCCATTTTATATCCTGATGCCTTGAAATGGGCTCAGAAAAGAAAAGACATTTCCCTACTTGTATATGTTCTCTTTGTTCACGGACGTCTCAAGCTTTAAAGCCATTGCAAACTGAATCAGAAAAAAAGTGGATAATAGAAATAATAGATATTGAAACAGAATAAGAGAAAGAGGTAATAATCATTGTTATATATTGGCTTGCATGCCTTATCATTTTTCTTTTATTTTTTTTCTTCTCCAAGACAGAGTTAACAGATTAACAGCTCCAGTCGTCCTGGAATTCATTTTTTAAACCATGCTGGCCTTGAACTAAGAGATTAGCCTGACTCTGCCTTCCCAGTGCTGGAATTACAGGCATTTGCCACTAACACCCAGTTGTCTTATCTCAGTCTTTAACTTCTCTTCCAATAGCGCTTACAGAGTCCTCTTAAAAAAGAGAGAGAGAGAGAGAGAGAGAGAGAGAGAGAGAGAATATCCAACATTTAAGGATAGAAAAACAGGAAATATTAAAGGTTTATTTAAAAAAGAAATTGATAGTGACTCTATAAATTCTAAATAAAATGATAAAATTATAATGTATAAAAGTCAATATATAAGAATTGATTACAAAAACAAAACAATTAACTTCAAATATGCATATTTTGAAATAAATAAGAAATGTAATTCAGGACCTCCTGCTTATAACACTTATAAGAAAAACTAATAAAAATGAGACCAAAACGGATAGAAAAGTATTTTCTTTAAATATTTCTCAAATTTACCCAAACACATAGTATCCTTAAGTAGAAATATAAAGTAATGATACTCCATTGACATATAAAGTAATGATACTTCATTGACATATAAAAATATAAAGTAATGATACTCCGTTGACATATAAAACTTTAAAAGATTGAAAACAGTCAAAACAAGAAAAAAAATCTCGTATAGAATGCTTTCCACTTACACTAAATGAATTTGATAAGGACTTGCAACTGAATTCTAGCTAATGCTATGATTGGGAGGCTTTAAGACAGACCATTCTAGAAACTGGAATCTGGGCTTATTTACAATTCAGAACATTGTGGTAAGCAGAAAATAGTGGTACAATGAAAAACCAAAATATCAAGGAAAAATTATTATTATTACTGCAAATCTAATCAGGTGATGCCTTGTTGAAATTCAGGTCCCGCAAGGTCACCCTTGGCTGTCAGTTTGTTGTGTCAGGTGAATAAGGGCATGATGACCAGCCATTGCATGTCTGATCATTATTCCTGTACATATTTGTTCAGATGAGGTGAATCCCAGTCAGGACTCTCTCAAAACTGTAGTTGTCTAGTCTTGTATTTGTCTCTATGTGTACGTTTTGTTACAACTTTGTCTGCCAGCTCCCTCATGACTCTTGCTCAATCTTTATTCCTCTCTTCTATTTGATGTACTGTTTAAGCCCCACAAAAATCTTTTGTTTCTGAACTTTCTCTGTTCTCCCTTTTCCCTTGTCCCTCCCGTTGGTCATTTGATTGAGCTTTACAGAGATTCAGATATCTTTGGGGTATGGATAACGTGGTTTTATATCCTGTTTTACTAAAAGGTTGGCTTTGGAGTTGGGTTATAGCCCATCCTCTTCTGACCCATACGTGCTTGATTAAAAAGTTTTCCTAAGTCTTATTCTTGTTTTAAAGGACATCTAAATCTATCACAGAAAGAAGAGAACAAAACAGATCAGCATAGAAAAAGATACTATGTGCTTTAAAACAATCAAAAGGTAGTTTATTCCCAAAAATCATTACTCTTGTTTATACCATAGCCCTTTTCTTGGTGTTAACTCTCTAAGACATTTGCTAAAATATAAACTTTCTTACCTCGGTATTGGTAAGTTTATGGTATATGGTTGAAAATTGGTAAAATATATAACAAAATGGTAACTTCTTAGTTCTGTTAGATACTCTGCTTAAAATTATATCTTCTTTTTCAACTAAACAGGCAAAACCAGCACCTTTGGAAACTTAACTAAAATCAACTAATAGCTTAAATGATTACATAAATAAAACAATTAGATTCTCTAATCCTAAGAAAAACATATATAGATTCACCTGAAAAGTAGAAACAGACAAGATCACCTGACAAAATTGGGAGCATGCGATGGGGGAGAAGGGAGAATGGAAGGAGAAGATGAGGGGAGAAGAGGAGGGGGAAGAGAACTTTAGGGAATGGGATAGTTGAGATAGAGGAAGGACAGAGATGAGAGCAAAGAAAGAGATATCTTGATTGAGGGAGCCATTAAAAGTTTGCAGGAAATCTGGTTCTAGAGAAATTCCCAAGAATCCACAAAGATGACCTCAGCTAATACCCTAAGAATACGGGGGGGGGGGGGTGGGACTGATCTTGGCTTGCCCTGAAGTCAGGCTGATAAATATCTTAAATTTTACCATAGAACCTTCATCCAGCAACTAATGGAACCATAGGCAGAGACCCACATTGGAGCACTGGACTGAGCTCCCAAAGTCCATTTGAAGAGTGTGAAAAATGAATGTGAGCAAGGAATCAAATACCACCATAATTCTTAAGGTAATTACAGTCTGATAATGAAGTACAAAATAAGAAACAAATTAATCTAGTTGAGTATGTACAATAAGATTTCTGCTTAAGTATATCAATAACATGCACAGCATAAAACCTATGGAATCCCATTAATAGGAGAAATAATAATTATGCAAACAATATAAAAATCCAAAAGATAGCTGAGTGATAGTGGCACACGCCTTTAATACTAGCGCTCAGGAGACAAAGGCAAGCAGATCTCTATGAGTTTGAGGTCAGCCTGGCCTACAAGAGTTAGTTCCAGGATAGACTCCAAAGCTACAGAGAAACCCTGTCTTGAAAAAAATATCAAGAGAAAACTTAAAGTACTGGACATATCTATGCAAATATTTATATTTGACATTTAGCTATTTCTTTCAAGAATCTTCAGGAACATAGCATATGAGTAGAATGTATTTAAACACATTTATCTTAATCTCTTGCTTATTATTAATAGATCCATGAGTTCTGTATAAGTATCTACCATTTATTGAATGTTAGTTGGAATTATATGTCTATCTATCATCTATATATGCCACACATCTCCTGGCAATGAGACGGCATGTTGAGACTCCATATCCCCCATTACAAAAACAATCTAGAGGATCAATGCAAGCATCATCAAAATTCCAACACAAATCTTTATGGACCTTGAAAGGACATTTCTCAACTTGATATGGAAAAACAAAACACCCAGAATGGCTAAAACTGAACAACAACAACAACAACAACAAAAAAAAAAAACAGTTGGAGGTCCTAATAATCTTTATTTCATGTTGTACTCCACAACTAAAGTAATAAAAACCACATGGTATTGGCATCAAAAGAGACTATTTGATCAATGGAATTGAATTGAAGACCCAGACATAAATTGACATACAAATGGAAACCTGTTTTTTCATAAAAAAAAACATAAATATATGCAGGGAAAAAGATAAAATCTTCAAAAAAGGGTCTAGTCAAACTAGATGGCTGCTTTTAGAAGAATACAAATAAATACATATTTATCACCCTGCAAGAAACTTCAGGTGTAGGCTTCCTATTATTTGGCAAAATAGTAATAGCAAAAAGGTAATCCAACTACCTCCTCAATTTATAACTATATTCATAGATCTGTACAACATTTATTTCTCATTTATGTGAATTATTTGTGCAATGGATGATGCTTAACACAAAAACTAATAACTGGTTAAGATATAGAGTAAGTATCAACCAAGTAGTTAAAAATTTGACAGATATAGTAGCTCCCACCTGTCCTAAGGTTAAGAGACTATAACAGGAGAAAGAAGAAAAAATACTGTATGGCATAAAGGTTGTAGATGACTACAGTGAAATGTGTCATCTATGATATGACCTGACTGTTTGACTGCTTTGCTCACAGAATCTGCTTTTGCCATCAGAGTACCAAGCAAGTCAACACTCTGGCACTGAGGGGTGTGAGGTTTCATGTCACTACCCATAACAGATGAATTATCAACAACAACCTAATGTCCTTTTAAGGAAAGATAGTTTCCTTTAAGCTTGTGGCTCCTGGCATTAGGTGAATAAAACTACAGAGTATAGATGCATATACATGAGAATGTGGGTTGCACAAGTTCAAAAGTTATAAAAAAAAGGAATGATGTAGAAAAAAAGAAGCCTCATTGTTAAAAAGATGGATCATTGGTTAAGAACTTATATTATTCTTACTAAGGAGCTGTGTTTGACTGTAAGAACCCATACTTTTGGTTTCTATGTGCCCAGTGCTTATAACTCTAATGTTAGGTGAGCCTACACTGTTTTCTGCTTCAGGGTTCATTGCCCTTATGCACATACCGACATTAAGACAGCCATACATAATTACCATATAAAAATCTTACAAACAGACATGAAGGGGAAGTGAAAATAGATCTCCAAGGAGTTATTGTAATTTTTTTTTTTTTTTGGTTTTTTCGACACAGGGTTTCTCTGTAGCTTTGGTGCCTGTCCTGGAACTAGCTCTTGTAGACCAGGCTGGCCTCGAACTCCCAGAGATCCGCCTGCCTCTGCCTCCCGAGTGCTGGGATTAAAGGTGTGCCCCACCACCGCCCGGCTGAGTTATTGTAATTTATTACAAGTGAACATGATCAAAACATATTACATGAAATTCTCTAAGAATTAATAAATATTCAATTATATATTTTGTATTTCAAGTTCTTTTAAACATCAATAACTTTAATGTATTGGTTAAAAAAACATTGTACTACTCAGTAATCATAGAAACTAGGGTTAGTGTCAGGTGTTCACCATGTGTAGAATACAAGATCATTAACTTGTCAGTAAGGTAATTTTATTTTGGTCACAAAAATTAGCTTGGAGTTAATGAAAATGTCCTAATGGTAAAAGCAAAAATATAAACTTTTTAGTGAAATAGAGCATGAACTCGGAGCAAGTAACCCTCAGTTTTGTGTGTACTTCAGCAAAATAAGAAGTGTCATAAAGGAGAGAGAGAAACACAAAGGAAGAGGAACAAATTGGTGAAGGCTTTCATAGAGAGTTGTCCTTGCAGGCAGCAGAATTCCAATTACTTTCTTCATGGCACTAACAGTATGCCACATTCTAGTCTTCCCTCCTTCTAGTGAAAATTCCCTTTTTTCTACCAATAAATATTGTTATATTACCATCCCTATGAAAAACTGAAAATAAAGTACAGCCTACTATACAAATATGCTATATATTAGTATATTTTATATTCTTATATCTTATAATCTATCACCAATTATGATGGCTTTGTGTTCTCCTGATTGCTACGATAAGAAGCACTGACATAAACAACTTGCGAAAGCTAGAGTTTATTGGCATAAAATTTATAATCCATTAGCAATGAAAGCCAATGCTGGAACTCAAGCAGAAATTGGGATTGCAAGAACTAAAGAAGAAACAATTGAGGGTAGCTGAATTTTGTGTCACAACCTCTTGCTTGCTCAGCTACTTTTATAAAACCAAAACCCATGTTCCTAGCTATTACAATCCCCATAATGGACTTGACCTTTCTATATCCATTGACAATTTTAAAAAATGTCTTACAGACATTCTTACATCGCAATTAGATGGAAACAGTCTCTCATTTAAGGTTCTCTTTCTTGGTGACTCTAATTTGTCCAACTTAACAAAAACTAACCAGAATATTTGCTTTATTAATCTTTATCATTCTTACATATTTGTATGTGAATAAACAAGCAATGCTTCATTTGTGTGTGAGTAGATGCTTGAATATGTGCCCAATATGTAAATTAGTGAACACTACACATTTATGTACACACATGTGTGATGAACTCAGGCTGTTTGTAATGGTGAACCTAACAAGCTGCAATCCTTAACATTTTCCTAAAATTGTATATTTTTTAACAATTTAAATCTTGTATGCTCATTTGTGCTTATAAAGTACCTCTATTTATTTATTACTTGGAATTATACAATTAAAGGAATTTATTATAAAATCCGTATATTTCAATATTAAATTATCTAAATAATATTCATTTTATAAAAAAAAGTATTTTTAAATAAATGTGAGTAAAGCACTCTTCTTGTTTAAATAGTATTGTTTTGTATCTTCATATAAATGTGTGTGTGTTCATGTATGCACATAGCAATATTTTATAGTTTTAGCAGGAAGTTGCTTTTGAATTATCCCTCCTAACATGTTATCATTGCTATTAAATTCCTCTGCCTTCTTCATTATAATTGTTATAGCCTTCATTATTTCATTCCATTAGTCTTTCTTGGATGTCAATAGATTCAATGTAAGTGTGAACTTTTCAAGCCTGACCTTCTTGATTTATTTCTGGAGGCAATGAAGAGATCTTCCAACCTGCATCCTTCTAAAATATAAAATGATTGAATTGAAAGTGCATTGATGGAAAAACAGTTAACCTTTTGCTTCGGAAAGGGCTGCTGTGTCATATGAGAGCAGCCTGCTAGACTGTTTCTGTGAATTAACTAAGGATGTACCAAAGCACTGATTTCCTTTACCATTTCTAACAAAAATAAAGAATACATTAATACTAGTCTAACACTTGGCAGTTCAAATGCCTCTTGAGTTTAACTAACAAGTGCTAATAAATGAAAACTATACATTGACAATACCCTTGATCAAAAATGTGCTTTAATATTTACATTCGTATTACTTGCTAGTGACAAGGCATTGTAAGAACGTGGGTTTTTCTGCACTGTCAGGAAGAAACAATGAAAATAACTATTTTAACTGTCATCCTCCAATTGAGTACATTTAAATAAATTCTGGTAGAATGTCATCTCAAATCTATAATAAAATTGTACAAATGCAGTAAATAATTCTACCCATAATGCCATGTCATAGAAGTGCAACTATTTGATTATTAGATAATCAGTTCCTAATTCTGGCAATGTTTGAGATATTTCCATATCAGCTCTCTGTACATTAAATAATTAAATCTTCATGAGAAAAGTCCCTGTAAAATATGTAATAAAAATCAGTTATGTCTAGAAATTATTTTTATTATTATTATTACTATTATTACAAATTTTCACCTCCTCCCCTCCTCCCATTTCCCTCCCCCTACCCCATTCCTCCTTCTCCTCCCTCTCCAGTCCAAAGAGCAGTCAGGGTTCCCTGCCCTGTGGGAAATCCAAGGTCCTCACCCCTCCGTCCAGGTCTAGGTAGGTGAGGATCCAAACAGACTAGGTTCCCACAAAGTCAGTACATGCAGTAGAATCAAAACCCAGTGCCATTGTCCTTGGCTTCTCAGTCAGCCCTCCTTGTCAGCCACATTAAGAGAGTCCGGTTTGATCACATGCTCCATCAGTCCCAGTTCAGCTGGCCTTGGTGAGTTCCCATTAGATCGGCCCCACCATCTCCGTGGGTGGGCGCACCCCTCGCAGCCCTGACTTCCTTGCTCCTGTTCTCTCTCCTTCTGCTCCTCATTTGGACTTTGGGAGCTCAGTTCAGTACTCCAATGTGGTTCTCTGTCTCTATCTCCATCTATAGCCAGATGAAGGTTCTATGGTGATATGCAAGATATTCATCAGTGTGGCTATAGGATAGGGACAGTTCAGATGCCCTCTCCTCAGGGGCTCAGGGAACAAGATGGGGACATCTCCTTGGATGCCTGGGAACCCTCTAATGTCCAGTCTCTTGCCAACCTTCAAATTGATGGAGGAAGGTCATTGGTTAATAAAGAAACTGCATTGGCCCCTTTAATAGGACAGAAAATTAGGTAGGCAGAGTAGACAGAACAGAAAGCTGGGAGAAGGAAGCTGAGTCCGGCAGTGGCCATGATTCTCCCACTCCAGACAGATGCAGGTTAAAATCTTTCCTGGTAAGCCAGCTCGTGGTGCTACACAGAATATTAGAAATGGGTTAGATCAATGTGTAAGAGCTAGCCAATAAGAGGCTAAAACTAATGGGCCAGATAGTGTTTAAAAGAATACAGTTTCCATGTAATTATTTCGGGTATAAAGCTAGCCGTGTGGGCAGCCAGGTGACAGGAACGTAGCCCCGCCGCTCCTATTACAACATCAAATGGCTCCCTTAATTAAGATATATACTTCCCTGCTCTCATATCCACTCATCCTCCCCTTCTCACTTCTCTCTCCCCATTTCCCCTTACCCCCATCCCACCCCTAATTATTTCCATTGAGAAATCTTTCTTTAGTTAACTTCCTACTGTTAAAAGTTCTTTTAAAAGCTCTTACCTCATCTCTTCTTATGCTAACACATCTTTCCCTTCTGCTTGGCAGTTTCTGCTTGGTCTAAATTTCAAAGATTGATTTTCTTTTGAATAATTCAAATTCATTTTCATCAAAATTAAAATGAATTTTAAAGATTATCTGGTAGGAATATCTACTCAAATTGTGAAAAATATTATAGTAGATCTTCACTAGGTCAAGCACAATTAAATAAAACTCAGGGTCAGAAATTGTGGTTTAACCTGAAGATCTGAAAAGCTAAACAGTCAACCACTGACTCTTACCTCAATCTCAGTCTGAAATGGCGATCCTGCTTCCTGAAATCTAAGAAGGAGACTGTGTCTGAGAGCTGTCTTTCCCCATCTTATATTCCTCTCTAGTAATGGTATTAAAGGTTTGTACCATGGGATTAAAGGCATGCACCGCCTGATTTCTATGGCAACCAGTGTAGCTACTGGGATTAAATATGTGTGTCAACATGGCTATAGAGATTAAAGGTGTGTGTTACCATAACCTGGTCTGTAAAGCTGAACAGTGGCACTATTTCACTCTCAGATCTTCAAACAGTCTTTATTTATTAAAATACAATTGAAATACCACCAAAAATAGGTTGTTCTGAACTATGGAATGTGATTTTAAGTAATAAAACCTAATGTTTGTATGCTGAACATAGTGTTTAGAGCTGGAGAGATGAATCTATAAGTAAAGTATTTGTTGTACAAGTGTGAGGACCTGGGGTCAGATCTCTAGGATCCAAGTAAAAGTGTTTGATGGAAACGGAGGTTTCTGTAATCCTGGTGTTGGAGGTGGGAATATGAGGCAGAGAAATCCCAGCACTTGCTAGTCAGCCAGTCTAAGCGGATTGTGAGTTTTCAATTCTGAAAACTTGTATCAAAAACATATGTGGAGAGTAATGGGGAAAACACTTGACATAGAAATCTTGTCTACACACACACACACACACACAGATATGTTTTATATATATACATAACACTGACACACACACACACACAAGCACACATACAAGATCAAAGAAAGACTTGGGTCCACATGATTTAGAAGACAGTGTTTTCAAGTGAATTTTATACTGCGCAAGTATAAGAATTCACAAAACCTCCACTCATGAAAATGTCATCTTACTGTCAGCCCTTTATCTTTTTACTTCCTGATTCTGAGACCCTTCCCATGAACACTTTTGGTTTTGTTGTTGTTGTTGTTGTTTGTTTGTTTGTTTTGCTTTGTTTTTCCACACAGTTTTTTTTTCTGTGTAACAGCCCTGGCTGTCCTGGAACTAACTCTTGTGATGACCTTGAACTCACAAAGATCCACTTGATTCTGCCTCTAGAATGCGAGGATTAAAACGTGTGCCACCACTGCCCAGTTTCCCAAGAACACTTTCAGTACACTCTTTTTTTTTTCTGTATATGTACTATTTCACCTGAACAATCAACCCATTTCATCCAGAATGCCCAAATATATTAAAATTATCCAAGTTGGTTCATCAGTGATTGATAATTAAATTATGAACACTATTAAATTAAGCAGTTCCCTAAGCTACTGGCCAAATTATTTTTGAGTACCTTTTGTGTTCAAATATTTTATATCTAATTTGCAAATAGCTTTCAGCATGAAACTTCTTATAAATTTTTCAAAAGATTTTTATCTTATTGTGAAATATAATACAATACTTCCATTAATGTCCTTGATCATTGCATTTTTGCTATTTTGTGGATTTTATGAACTCTCACTCTGTTGCTCAGCTCAAGATGATCTTGTCCATGTTATGTAGCCCAGTCTGACCTGCAATGAATAATCTTACTATGCCAGTATTCCAGATTTCTGAGATGACAGATACATGCCAGGATGCCAAGTTAGACTGTTGTAATATAGTTTTGATTAAGTTTTCTACCATTCAAATTGAGAGTAGAAACAAACCACATTTTGGATTATTTTTGTTTTTTCACATATTATAACAATTGTACTTGACTGGGCGCTTGTGGTACATACTTTTTTTCCCCAATACTAGGAGACAGAGGCAAGTGGATCTCTGTGAGTACACAGCCAGTCTTGTCTACAGAGTGATTTCCATAGTAGCCCGAACTGTTTCACAGAGAAACCCTGTCTCAAAAAAGCAAGCAAACAAACAAATAATTGTACCTTGATAATGATATAACTTGCAGATGTCAAGAATGTATCTTAGTACATGTTTTCCTCATTTTGTTTATTTGTTCATTTGTCAATATAGCCATGCTTAAACTCATGCCTACTTTGCTTTCCTAAAGCAAGAATAAAGACATACATCAGCTTTTTTTGTTGTTTTATATGTACAATAGAATGAAAGTAACATTGTAAATATTTTTGTATACACCATTGTTCCTGTGATAGTTTGTATGACACATTACCCTATGCCAAGTTCTGAAATGGCCATTTACAATATCATATAAGTGCTACAAACTTCTGGAATTTGAGAGAAATTAATTGACAATGACACTTTTAGGTAAATTAGAATTCTTTCTTTCATGAGAATTCAATAATCCTAAAATGCTTTATAATCTGAGCAGGCTACTTAAACATATGCAGTTTAAATATTTCCCAGAATTGTAGAATTTTCTCCTGAAAGAAAACAATGAACTCAAAAGGTAGTAAGATAAGGGCTTACAATAAGGAAATGGAGGGAAAAAGATACCAGAGAAATTTGTGAACTTGAATATGGGAGCTGTATGGCATATTAAAACAACTGATTTGATTTCTCATCATGATGCCATTATTGAAGCAAATGACATTCTTATTAATGACATAGGCTTCCATTATCTGATTAAATGCTTGACTTTACTGGCCTGTTACTTTACCTTGGAGACTATTTTCTACCTGACTAACACAATTCTCACCACGTTGAAGGAAGGTCAATGCTAATCAGCACACTTTCACAAGGTCATAGAAAATGCTAGCCATTTCGAATATTTTTTTTTCTTTCTTTTGTAGAAACATGTATTTCTCTTGTTTTTAGTTTTTATAGAAACAAATGACAAAAAAAATCACATTTAAACTGAATACAGGGAAGTAAAATTTATGTGTGCTTATTTTACTTTAAATGTGAATTAGATAAGAAGGACCGATAGGGCATTCAGAATGCCCTTTCGTCACCTCTCAGTGGATCTGACTCATCAGCAATTTATAGCAAATCATAGGGATTTAGAAGTAGCTACAGTAGTAGTCACCAGTCAAACTATTATAATTCAAACTGACTAAGATACCCCCAGAGAACACATATTACAGGAAAGCTAAAATTTATTGAAAAACAATGTGAGTTAGATTTTTTTTTATTCATTGTATTTTCATTCCTAAGGAAATGTGGCAATAAAGCTTGGGAAGCTAGCATTCTGCTTGATGGCTTTGCTGTGCAAGTTAAAGGTTCAATTTTATCAAGACTCCAAGCTCAGAATTATGCTCTTTTTTCTGTTTACATCAATAAAATATATTCAATGTTTTATAACATTTCCTGGTGATGAATATACATGTGCCCTTTCTTGTCCTTGTGGAGGGTTTTTACAAATATCTGAGTGTAAAACATTATTTTAAAATGTTCATGTCATAATTAGTTTTTGGTGGTGTGTTCAGGAATACATGGTAAACAACAACAAAAGCAACAGCAAAATAACAAAATGATGTAACAAAGAATTTAAATAGGAATTAAATAGCAGAATTTATCTGTTCTGAAATAGAAGGGTGATATTTTATCATATTCATTGTAGGGTAAAAGGAACATCTGGAGCAGGAAACCAACCAATCACTGAACACACTGACTCTGAACCCAGAGTCAGAGAAAGAAACACAGCCTAGGTTTGAGACCTGGGCCATGGAGAGAAATATTTTTATCCCTGAACCCAGGACTAAGTACACCTGCCCTGGGACTGAAACTAGTGTCAAAGAAATACACTTTGCCTCTAGAATCAGAGCGAGTGAAAGAAATGTACCCTGGTCCCAAGATTAGAGTCAAAAGCTAAAAAGGACCAGTGAAAGAAACGCAGTTTGGGCATGAAGCAGAACCACCTGTGCCCCTGTCCAACTGCCCAACTGATCAACCAATCCCTGGGCAGGAAACCAACCAATCACTGAGAAACCTGACTATGAACCCAGAGCCAGTAAGAGAAACACACCCCGTATTTGAGGCCTGAGCCAGGAAAGAAACATATTTATTCCTGAACTCAGAACTAAAGACAGGTGCCCTGGCTCTGTAACTAAGGTGAAAGAAACACATATTGTCCCTAGAATCAGAGCCAATGGAAGAAATATGCCCTGGTCCTGAAATTACGGTCAAAAAGCTAAAAAGGACCAGTGAAAGAAACACAGTTTGGCCATGAAATTAGAGCCATCTCTGCCCCTGACCAGCTAAACTGACCAATTCCTGAGCAGGGAAAAGCTAACCAATTCCCCCTTCTCCCTGGAAAGACTCTGGCCCTAAGAAGCCCTATATAAGCCTCTCCACCCATTTAGTTAAGAGTTGCTATTAATACCTCAATGGCAGAGGCAGCCACCCTCCTGGATTCCTTGTTTCCAAATAAATCTCTTTCTCAAAAGAGTCTTGGGTGATGACATTCATTCGCCAGTGCAGAAGAACCTGGCTGGGATGTCCCTTAGGTGACTGAGCTGAGCAACCTTGCTGAGACGCTCCCTAGGGGTCCTCAGCAAGGTGGAGCAGAGCAGAAGAACCTTGCTAAGATACTCCTTAAGGGGGCTGATTGGAGGTAAAGTAACAACTTTTCTGGGGACCCAGAAAAGATTTCAACATTTCAACATTTCTTCAGGGGGCTTTCCATTAGCAGAGTGTTAGCAGAAGAAATATCTTAGGCCATAGAAGAAGCAGATAGCTCTGCTAGGATGCTCCCATAAGGGAACAGAGTAGAACTCAGCTATAGGGGCTCTCCAGGAGAAGAGCAGAAATCCTATATCCTACAAGGAGACCATCCCCCACAGCATGTGAGCTTCAGGTAGCCTGGCTTCTTGATAGTCAGGATGCCTCTCCTCCAGAGCTGAGGTGACACATTGAAGCTCTAGCCTCCAGAGCTGTCCTATTTTAGCTTTAGATAGCCTGGCTTCAGGATAGTAAGGACACCTTTCCTCCAGGGCTGAGTTGTCCTATTGCAGCTCCAGCCTCTAGAGCTGTCTTAGGGTGGGTCTACCCCCATCCCCAGAGCTGTCATATTGTGGCTCCACCCCCACCCACAGCTGTCATATTGTGGCTCTACCCCTCCATAGCTGTACTATTTTGGCTGTAAGTATACCCCGGTTTCCTGATAAGTCAGGATATCCCAACACCACTACTATACCACATTCCCCTACACTCATCAATAGTACCTTTTGTTAAATAATTATTATTTTTGCACGCATAAATTTATTGCTATGCAAGTATGTATGTGTGTGTATATGGGTGATACATATATTCACATGTCTGAACCATCACATTGACATAGTGCCTTCCTCCTTCATTCTCCATCTTATCTGCTGAGGCAGGTACTCCCTGATACCGGAGCTCAATAATTGTAGCTAGCTTGTCACCAGGATCCTTTTCTGCCACTTGACAGCTGGCATTACAGAGCGACTGCCACACCCACTCAACTTTGACAATATTCAGTGCGCTAGAGGGGTTAATCACAGATCAGATAACAAGACTTCTCACTATACACTCAGTCAATTACATGGCATAGACAGCAACAAAGTTAGACTAACTGAAGTTACCTCTGCCCTAGACAGAGACTTATATCGATGAGCAAAATATGATGTAGAAAGATGATAAAATAATGAGATGTCAAGACCTCCCTTGCTTAGAAACTTTAGCTCATGCAGAGCCACTGTGAGGTCATATACAAAAGTAAAAAAGAATGCGAGGATTAGATATATAAACAAATTCTCTAAAGATATGAAATGTAAGCATTGTATTATGCCAGAGTTTGCATAATAACTAGAGAATTTTTCTTGGGTGCTCTGACCATTCAGAGTTAATAATACACTGCTTGGGACATGACTATCTGCCTGGGATGGCTTGGAAATTTTGTTTTGGTCTAATGCCTTAAAGCCACAAAAGCTACTTACCGGAGACTCTTAAAAAATGAGTTATGGGGTTGTTGAGTTTCTTAAAAATTTGGATTGAGAAAAATAATTATAGAAGATAATTGTTTATCAATTATGATTACACTTGAGGGAAAATGATTGTAAAATATGGCTCTGTTCTATCATGATTAATCACTGATGACTAAAAGATACGCAAGAGGAAGTAAAACATATGTCCAACACCAAAAATGATATTATCTATGCTTTGGAACAATATGAATCTATTTCTGTTTACTGAATTCTATGTAAATAAAGAAACACTCTGGCTGCAGTCATTCAGGCTGCAAGGTTCTCCAAACCATCGTGCGTGGCTCATCCTTCCCTCGTCCACTCCATACATCCAATTTAGACCTGTCAATTGCTGGAACCGACCCTGCTATCGAGTTTTATCTATCTAGAAGCTCATATTAAACTATACTGTCATAATTCACTTCATATAGAAAGTTAGAAAACATTGAACTATTAAACACAGAACTTATTAATGTGAATCAAATCTTAAGAGGAATTAGAATTATATATAGCTGATTATTTAAAGGAAACATTTCATGTTTTCATGAATTTAGAAGACATGGTAGAATACTGAGCTAGTAGACTCCCAATTGGATGAGCATTTTGAGTATTTCATTTATATTAGAGTACGTGTGTGCAGATCTAAATGGAGCTGTACATGTCCCTTTGTTAGTTTTAGTTGTCATAGAGTAAATACGGCATTGACAACATAGCTATCAAAGACAAAGATTTAAAAAATAATTTGTATCTGTAAGTTGAGAACTCTTACTTGCATAATACATTTGGAGATAGGGAAGAAAACACAGAGGATGGAATGGATGCATTCTTACTTGTAAATGAGAATGTGATTCTCCTAAGTTATTCAAGAAATGTCAGTAAGCTGCCATTGTCTCCAAATCAAATTAGATTAGATCTCTACCACTATTGGTTCACATGAAGTCTGTAGAGCCATAAACAGAGATCCTCAAGTCAAATTGGGCGATGTAAGGGCATTTAGAGAGATCTTTCTGATGCTTGGTAAATATTAATTTTTAATATTTTCACCCTCACCCATTCTTGAAGAGATTCACCATGTAACCTTTGTGTTTGCATCGGAATAGACATATTTTTTTTATAGATGGTTGGTGTCCATATTCTATGTAATTTCTGCCCATGACATTTCAAAAGCAGTTATATATGTCTACAAAGAACCCTTGTCCATCACAGTAGTACAATGAGGGAAAAAAAGCCTTTTCTTTTGGCACATCAAAAGTAATAAGAATCAGTTAAAATGGTAAAATGTATCCTGAGTTATTCTAGCAAAGATTGCTTGAAATAAAGATATAAAATTAAAGGAAAATCTTACAAAAGTGGAAAGTTAAAAATGCAGAAAAGGGAGAAGATGTCTACGGGTTCCCAGTAGTCAACAGCTCAAAAATCCTACTGTCTTTGTGGTAATTAGGGATTTATTTGATAGCATATGATACTTAGATGGGGTATTATCTCCCCCACTACATGGTAATTCCATTTAAACTTCTTTTTCATATGTATATCTTTTAGGAAGCTTTTACAGTAATTGGTTTCTAGTTTAAAAGTCCTTTAATATTAGTTATTTCTGTACATATTCCCACTTCATATAAAACCCAAATATTGCATGCTATTGCCAGTGTAATTTTTAACCCCCACAACTTGATAGTAAGACGCTATCACTGAAGATACTATATACATGAGTCATAGAATGCGAAAAAAATCAAGCTAGTACTCAAATGAGAGCTTCATCCCTACTGTCTAACCTTAGTAATTCTGGAATGTTCTATGAATCTCACCAGAGAAGAAAAGTAATTGTCAACCTTCAATCCTCATGAAAGAAGTGCCATCTTGAAGTAGATGGTAATTAATACAAAAAGACACGTCTAGCTGATGATCAGAGAGAGGAGAAGTAGAGGAGCTATAGAGATAGGTGTGTGTGTGAGAGAGAGAGGGAGAGAGAGAAAGAGAGGATGAGTATTTCCATCTTTATGTGGCTTTATTTTAAACTCTATTTCTTTTATTTTTACTTTTAGTTTTAGTTTTTGGTTTTTTGAAACAGGGTTCCTCTGAGTATCTTTGCTTTTCCTGAAACTCACTCTGTAGACCAGGCTGTCCTTGAAATTACAGAGACATTCCTGCCTCAGTCTTCTAAGGGCTGGACTTAAAGGTGTGTGTCATCACACCCAACTACTCACTTTCTTCCTTTCTTCTTTATTTCTTTCTTCCCTCTTTTCTTTCTTTTATTTTTCTTTCCTTCTTTGTTTTTAAGGACTTTATCTATTATTTTTTTTCTCCCAAACCTGCATATATTTTCAAACACACTATAAATGGGTTAGAGGTTTTTTTTTTTCATCTCAATATATATTTACTGTATATCTCTCTTTTCTGACCACATGAATACTTAATTTGTTAAACTATATGGCCAGAATTAAAGTCATGGCTTTGATTGCTGAATCCACCCTATTCCTTAGCTTTCTAAGAGGCTAGCTTCATAGTGGAGGTACTGGCCCAAGCCATGATTGTTGCTACAACTCAATGGAGTTTCATGGTCCCTGCCACCACCAATCAGCATGCTGTTGGCTATTCATAAATACCATTTAAGTGTTTGGTGGCAGAGCCTCTCAAAAGAGATGCAAGGTTTTTGCAATTAATGCTGATCAAGAAACCTCTCTTAAATGAGACATGCTTGCCTCTATCAAACAGCCCACCAGAGAAAATGCTGCTACCAAAAAACCAAGCTTAACTCTTTCATTTTGTGTCTAGAATTACTTCCCAAGCTCTCTCAGGTTTTATGTGGATATATTTGCCCAAATTGACACCATTTGCTTATTGAAACTGCTTGTACATTTACTAGTTACACAAATCTGAACAATAATAAGGAAACTATACTGATTACAATACTGTTCGGCTAATAGCTTAGGCATATTTCTACCTAACTCTTCCATCTTAAATTATACCATAATTTTTGTCTGTGCTAGCCACATGGCATGATAACATATTATCAGTTAGGCATTCTCATCTTGCTTCTGGCTGACAACTATAACCTGGGCCTTACCTCTTATTCTGGTCACTCTGCCTATACTTCTATATGGCTACTAGCCAATCAGTGTTTTATTAAACCAATAAAAGTGACAAATCTTTACAGGGTACAAGGCCAGTGTCCCACACTTTCTCTTTCTTTACATTCAGTGAATCTAGTTTTATGATGAGATCTTTTATACACTTGGACTTCATTATAATGTAGTAGCCCCACTTTTTAAATGAAACCTACATCTAATCTCTAACCAAATCACGTTTGTTACTCATTCAAATGATTCATTGATAAATTTCAAGGGGATGATTTAACTTAAAAATCCTTAAATATTACTAAATTTGTATGTTCATGACTTGCTTCATGTTTATTTTATCTTTTAAAATGTCTTTTAAAACTTTAAAGTTTATTAGTAAATAATAAACTTTATTTAGAGGCTAAAAATCTGTAAATGTCCATGGTCTGTAATTAATAATTCTCTTAATTAAATTCATGGCAATGTCTATATATTAAAATTTAGTGAAGTTACTCTGAAGTTGTATTAAAAATCATTAAATACCACGACTTACATCTATTTTGTTGTGAGATATGAAAAAGATTCTTATGACTCTCACATAGGCCACTTACAACACAAGTTTGTATTTGCCCCTGATATCTACATTAACGAAACGCTGTTTTCCGACAGTTTTATTATGAGCCCAGTTTTGACCCAAATGTATTTAAATGTGTCTTCAGAAAGAAAACTGTCAGCGTAATGCTTTGAGCTTACATAATTTTATTGCAATAGCTAAATTCCATTTCTTTCCACATGCCAGACAGGATGTCTCAGAAAGTCAGAGTGTCTAACAGAAGAGAATGGTTGAGCTGTCAGTGACAGCTAAGGCAGAAGTAAATAGATTTCCTACTCAAGATCTGGGTCTGTCAGTACTGTCAGTATTGGCTTTCAAGATATGCTACCCATTTTCAAACCTTGACAAGTCTTTTCCTTGCCTTCTACTGACTTTATTTAATCTCATGGTGATTAATTCAGAGCCAATGCAGGAGTTTTCAATAAGTTTAATAACTTTCTATTCTGGAAACAATGCTTCCCTACCTATCACAGAAATTGTAGTGATACTCCATTCCAAGGAACCTTACATGAAGACTCCCCCAGGGTCCTACACTTCATTTTTTTCTAATGTCAACTATATTGTTTAAAATGTTGACGGAATTCATGAAGTATATGCCCTTCAGTGCTGCCAGAATGTGAATGTATTTTTGTTGTTTTAATTCAACTTTCAGCAGTTAACTTGGTTTGATGATACATATCTTTAAGATTAAGCTCTCTAGAAACTTTGGATACTTAGCCACTAAGAAGGTTCATTCTTCTGATTTCTTTTCTCTACACTCACCCTCACCTCTGTAAAAGATATATTGCTCTTTCCCAAATGATTGTATTGCCTAGTTTATTAATAAATGCAGCATATAATGGCATCAAAATTCTCTGTATGTACGAGATTCCATCAAAACATCCATCCAAATGCCTGCAAGCAATCAAAAGCAGAGCAAATCCAAAACACATATTGAATAAATGACTACTAAACTATATGTCTCTTGATCTCTTTTCTCATTTTGTCAAATCTTTGATTTTCAGATTTTCCTTTTCTCTTCAAGCACAGCCTATTTTCTCCAGAAATTTCTATCAGTTGTTGACTTTAAGTTTAGTTTTATGGAGAAATAGATTAAGTTGATGTTTCCATGCTTTTACAGAAATCAACTCACATTCATTTTTTATCAGCCCTACAGCCTGCCTGACTTCTGAGGAACGGGTCTATCTAACCTATTTGTATTTCTTTCCTTTTCTACTGGTTCCCATGTCTTCCAACCAAGAAAGGATACAGCTTTTGGAAGTGTTTTATTTTTCTTTTTAATTAAAACAGGGTTCCCTTTTTCTAAGACTCTGATCTGTAGCATACTTTCAAAAAAAGTGGAAATGAATGCCATCAACCAAAATACTCCAAAATAATATCAAATTTCATCCAAATCATCTCTGTTCTCCTTGCTTCTTTGAACTCAATGACATTTTCTATCTTCCTTAGAAACAAGTCTTCAGAATATTTCAATATACTTACTGTTCCCAATTTTTTTCTTTTCTTTTCTTTCACCTCACATTTACCCCACCTTCTTACTCAGCAGCATCCCAAGTGGTATTCACATTATGAAATCCAATCCAATACTTTTTTTTTTTTTTTGCTTTTTCGAGACAGGGTTTCTCTGTGGTTTTGGAGCCTGTCCTGGAACTAGCTCTTGTAGACCAGGCTGGTCTCGAACTCACAGAGATCCGCCTGCCTCTGCCTCCCAAGTGCTGGGATTAAAGGCGTGCACCACCACCACCCAGCCCAATACTTAATTTTTAAATCCTGACTTTGAAAATTAACAGAATAGGAATTGAGAATATTTTTCAAAAGAATATTTTAAACTCTGTGATGGGTAATAAACCATATTTCTTCTAAAAACTAGTTGAAATTCTTTATCCTGCATTGCTGGTATTCTCAAATAATTATGATGCTCTGAATGGCAGTGTGGCATAACTCAGTTCTTGAAATTGCTTGCCCCCACTTTTTGCTTTAGTACTCGAAGATTTGTCAATTTGTATATTTCAGTGCACTATCACCATTCACATTCATGCCTTCAATTTCTGTTTTAAATTTAATCTAGCCAAGACAAGGTACTAGTTGTAAGTTGTCTTTCACAAAACAATAATAGATATCATTTAATGCATTCAAAAATATAACACCAGGCTTCTTAATTCTCATGTCAGAAATGATGCATCTTTCTGTAGTTTTTTCAAAGCAAACCCTTAGGTACTCTGACTGCAGTGTCAGATTCTTTTAATTGTCTCTTTGCTTGCTTTATGTGAATTTGTGTTTTTCCTAAATGTATTTATTTATAATTTGCACAAATAGTACATGTAAAAGCAAGAAGAATGTGCCCGAAACCTGGTACTGGAGCTAAAAGGTTGTGAGCTTCTATGTGGATGTTTGGAATCAAATGTGGGTCCTTTGGAAAAGAAGCCAGTGCTTTTAACCACTGAGCCATCCACAGCATAACCCCTTTAAAGGCATAGCAAATACTCAATAGCAATAACAAAAGAAGTAGGAATGAAAAAAACACTCTCTGAGGTTCATAGACAACTTAAGGTATTCAAACTGTCTCTAAAAGGAAATCTTGTGAAACTGAGTAATATATATATATATATATGTGTGTGTGTGTGTGTGTGTGTGTGTGTGTGTCTTGGTGCTATCACATTTATAAGAAAAAGTAAAAAATATTTTTTCACCGTCCTTAGTTGGACATTTGATGAGGATTCCTCTCTAGAGTAATTTTCATGAGGAAGCCTGAGAGGAAGGATTCAGACTGCAAGCATAATGCAGCGGTAGAGTAGTTGTGCAGTGTGGATGGACCTCTATCTGCATCTTGTAGGAGAGATGTTCAGACAGTTTAAGTCCATATTGGATTATTTGTACCTTCAAAATAAGCAATCTAATCACATTTGCTGCCTCCAACCCTGTGCCCAGTTACTATCGTCTGTTATAGAGCTGATGGATTGCTATAAAAATGCTTTGATTGGAAAAGGTTCTAGAATGAATCAAAAATAAATAATTACAAAACAGTAAATGCCACACTTTCCTTCTATTTTGCTGTGAACATTGTCAGAAAATGACAGCATCATCCACCCCAAAAAAGTGGGTTTGGGGCAGTTTCATCTTTATAAGAATTGAAGAAATTACTTCTGTTTGGTATAACCATACAAAATAGATATGAAAATTTGAAAGTATTGAAGCAAAGTAGAATTTTTTCCTAAGTAAAATATATGATCTATGAATATATAGTAAATGAAGTTCCAGCAATTTGCCTATATATTCTAAATATGAAATGTCCATAATGGGGAACAGAAAATAAGCAAAATTTAAGGTGATAGATGCAAATAAATAGTTTATGGTGATCATATATTTAAATCACTTCTAATAGCCTCATTGTTCATCATACTACAGAATTAAACTAGTCATATGAACAATGGTAATAATATAGTTTGTAAGTACATAGTTTGAAAAATAAATGTGATGGTTTGAAACAGTTTCTGAAAGGATACAAGGAATAGAGAAATATTATTAAAATATAATACTTTCATATTTATCTCTTACAAATGGAATGTTTATAGCATTTGTCTATGCCTGTTTATGAATGAATATTTTAACTCTCTCTCTCTCTGCAAAGTGTAAGGATTGCATAAGAAGTACCATGTCATGTTCATTGCCAACAGCTGTGCCTGAAATAAAACTGGCATTCAGTGGACTTAGTTGAAACATGAAAACATAATAAATATGAAAGAATCTATTTATTAGAACTTTTAATATATGTTGTTTAAATCAATTGAGAGCAGGCTAAGTCATTGTGAGAAACCGAGAACTATTGTAAATAAGGGAGGAAAAGGGAGTGCAGGAGCCCAAATTGTCTTTCTATGTAAAATGGTTAGGTGCTAAATATAGACTGGGGAGTAGCCTTATCTACTTCACTGGGGTTGACTTTTATATGCTGACTTTCTCTTGACAACAGCTGTCAGAAAATGTCTGATTCACCTGAGACTGGAGCTTAGTGGGTAGGTGGTCCTGTCATTGGTGACATTTTATTAAATGTCTCTGCATGTTGTATTTCTGTGTTTCTGTGTTTAACAATGAAAAATAAACTTGTAAAATGCAGAGAATTTTCTAAAATGTGATTTTTCACAACATGATTATTTACAATATTCAATTTATTTAGAGACTAATAAATTTTAGGCTATGCAACATATAATTCTATTCAGTTTTAAAACTAGTTTTAAATAATTTGGGGTCTCTTTATGTAGTGTACAAACTTCTCTGGAAGATATAAACTGCTAATCTTCCCTGCCCTTGTTCTGGGAATGCGCCTCCATCACTAAAAGTTTTCTTACAAATCAAATGAAATATATAGATAGCTAAGATAAATGTAACAAAAAATTACTAATGTTCAATGACTATATATCCTAAATTACAATTAATAAATAGCACCTATGCCAGTATTTCAACTACTTAAAATTATTTTTATGCTGACTAAATTAGAATAAAAATAAACATATCATTATATTCGATTTAATCCTAATGCACTAACTTATTTTTATAATAAACTAAGATGGCCAGGTTCCTAATGGACTTTGAAAATACTCTATTTAGAAGATAAATAAATTAGCAGTACATACAAAGGTTTATACCTTAATCACTGCTAGATTTTTATGTATCTAAAAGATCTAGACTATTTTTTATTTGTATTTTCATACAACTTTGAATCCTAAGGACATGGCAAGTATTCATTAAGTACCACTTAAGTGTATTTCTATTTCTAAGCACTGGTTTTCTTTGTATTATTTTTATATGTAATACATGTGTGTCAGTGTTTTTATATTACCTTTGGTCAGAATGAAACAGCAAAGCATCTACTTTAGTTGGTTATAATCTATTTGACTTACACTAAAATTATTTTACTGTTTAAATCTTAAACACTGAAGTAAGAGAAGTAAGCTGGGCATGGTGACTCATGCCTTTGATTCCAGCACTCAGGAAACAGACACAGGCAGATTTGTGTTCTTACCTTTGTGGGGTTTGTGTTTTGTTCCATGGTTTCTGTGTTCCTCTCTCATTCGTAGGAGAGTGGAGATTTGTGTGTTGCCTGATAGGGAATACTTCATTTTCACATTACTGAAGGGAAAACAAAATCCTTCTAACCATTGTGCATTTCCCAATCTTGACAAAATAGAATTTGCCCTTGTGATTTGCCCATATAATCTCTTCTGAATAAATGATGAAGTGGTGATTAATTCTCAGCATAAATTAGGAAGAATATCCCAACCATAATACTGCAAACTATGATTTAACCTTTTTACTCTACAAGTCTCATTGAGAACATTCTTTCCATTCTCAAGATTTATTTTGCAGATGATATGTTGTGAAAATTTATACTCATTTTCTCAGTTCTTTTTTCCCTTGATATGTGCATTCTTTATAAATAACTGGTGCTTCAGATAGTTACTACATATGCAAGCACATGATGCTTTCTGACACTAAGTAGAGATATTGTATCTTCTCCTTTCCTCGCATTCCTTTCCCATAAATATGGTCAATTCACTATACAAATTTACATCCTCCTGGAATGACAAAAACAATCAAAATTCATCCTGTTTTGTAAGAGTCAAAATGAATATAAGTAGACACATACAAATGATCTTCATGCTTCTTCAGAATAAAGTCAAGAATTTAACAATAATTTAAATACTAGTTGCACATATATTACTACACATGTAGAATTGAAACATGTTAAAAAATACCTTTGTATTCTTTAATACAAATATATCTGGGTTCCAGAATTAGACTTGTGCTTATGTATACCCAAATGTGTTCTCAATTGTAGTAATATTTATAACAATTAGAAAATTAATGTGGATCTTATATATAACACATAAATATATTTAGGAGCAAATATCGGAGAAAAGAATATAGATTTATGTTATAACATTAATGAAGATTTTATATCTGGGCCTTGCCACCAGTAGGTGATTATTAATATTTGTCATTCTTTGCATGATATGTGACATTGAAGTTTTTCCTTTTCTTCATTAATAGATTTTAAATCCATGAATGTAGTTAATAGTTCTACAACTCTGGTTAGAACAGATAGGGATATTTCATAAAATATATGAGCATCACTTCCTATTGCCTTTTATTTCTCCAATGAGCTTTAAATTCTTTTGTATATGCTTCTATGGGTAAGAGAAAAGTAAGCTTTTGTTCCTCTGAAATCACACATGCCAAGGCAGAGTACTCTGACTGATTTGATGCTGTCTACCTCTGTGACATATCAAACTGAAAACCTTTCTACCTGTCTATCAATCTACACATGTAGATGAGTTCGACAAGCATGCTATTTTAGCAGGAAACAATACAAAGTGTAGGAAAAAAAATCCTTCATTGTATTTTAGCCTGGGGCTGTTCAGGGCTGCAGCCTACGGGAATTGGCTTCTTTATAAGATGCAATTGTTGTCTAAGCTGAAATCTCCAATATACCTGGAATTACTTTCAATTACAATGAGTTAGATATGACCTCAAGGTAGGATTTTATATTAACTGGATAACTGATTGTTGTTATTATGTGAAAAAGACACAAAAGTGCTAGAAATTGCAAATAAATTGAGTTGAATAAAGGAAACTGATCTGTAATCTAATACTCAAAATAAGATGTTACTCTACATATCATTTTTTATTCTAGTGTTGTGTTCTAGCAGTATGATTATCTTAGAAATTTGTCTCTAGAAACCTTGTTCTCAGTTTTTATTGGACATTCTTTAACATTTTTATTATGACTTGGTTTTGAAATATTTAAAGTCTCATTCGAAACTGATCACACATGTTCTTTCATGTTATTTTTACTTGTGTTCCTGGTTATTTTGTCTTCATGTATGTCTGCACATCCTATGAATTCAATGTCCATGGAGACCAAAAGAGTGCATTGGGTTCACTGGAACTAGAGTTACAGAGAGATCTAAGCCACCATGCGGGTGCTGGGAATCAAACTCATGCCTTCTGAAAAGCAACTGCTACCCTCAACCACTGAACCATCTCTGCAATCTCCATACAATGATCATCCACTTAATGTATGCTGCTTGTATGTCCAGGTTAACATGGGAGCATATTTTGATAAAATAATTTCACATTTTTAACTTTAATTCAAATGATTTTTTCTATGTGGCATTTTCTTCAGTGGTTGAACAAAATTTAAATATGTAAATTCAAAATATTACATGTTTCAAAAAGTATTGATTGTTAACACACTATCTTATTTCATTAGTGAAATCAGAGTGAATAGCCTAATTTACTAAAAATACTGTTGACTAACACATAGTGACACATGCCTTTAATCCCAACACTCAGCAGACAGAAGCAGGTGGATCTCTATGAATACCAGGCCAGCCTTGTATAGATAAACACCCTTTCTCAACAAACAAATACAAAGCCCTACAGGATCAACTTATTTAAGTAAGCATCCTATTAAGGGAAGGAGTTTAAAAATAGATAACATTTATTGTGTATAAATTATTTCAAAATAAATTTCTATAGCTCTTTGGCTTAAGTGTTCTAATATGAATGCACATATCCGGGTCAGGGCTTGACTCACCCCGTGAAAACTCCATCTGTCCATCCTGATAACCCATGTATTATTCCCAGGACTCATGTGGTGGAAGGAAAGAAAGGGCTCCTACCAACTGCCCTTTGATCTCCACATGTGTCTCATGGCATGTGCCCTCCACCAATACACAGAGTAAGATAAATAAAAGTGTAAAAGTTGTCGAAGCTTCATATTGCACCATAGTTAAAGTTAAAGTTGACTGTTGTATATTCATATTTATGGTATGTATGTATAGAAAAGTTGTCATAAGCATAATTTTTTAAACACGTGTGAAATGAAATGATCTGTCAGGGTGGACTGAGAGCAATGATACTTACCAACTGAGATAAGCAAGAGGATTCATATCAGGGCTTGATGTTGTGTGCCTACAAGCCCAGCCCTCAAGAGACTGTGACAGGAAATATCAGTGGAAATGTTTGGATACTTTCAGGAAAAGACACCATTGTCCTTTATTTTGTGATAGCACATCTATTTCAAATAATATTGTGAACTATTAGAATATCCAAAAACATGCCTCAATTTCAAGAAACAGTTATTTGCTGAAGAAACATTTCTATGCTCATTGTACAAAAAGCCAAAGTTGAGTCATGTAAATGTTTGATCCTAATGAAAACAATCAACATCAACTTTAAGGGAGGTAAATACTTGAAATAGTGTGTTCTGAGTTACTAGCTGACAAAACTCACCTTACTTTTTGCTGAAAGTCAAAACTGTAGTTCATGCCACATAGAACAGCAGCCTAATATGGTACCAGTGCCACTTGAAAAAGAATTGTTTTTACACAATGTTTAAAATTTTAAGTCATGTAAGAACTCTACTGTTCAGTAGTTCTGACATTATTATTTTAATTAGCTTAATGATAGAGTAGGAAAACTTACAGTAGACAATATGCTTATATGATCACCCACATTCTATTTCTATTTTTTAAACAATTCTTGAAAAATAAACTAACTTTTAACTTCCTTGTAGATGAAATCATGAATGTTCTTCTTTGTCTTCTAAGCAGAACTTTAGGGACTCTACTAACAAAATGTCAAAAAAGTTTAAAAATTTAGTTCTGGGTTCAATTCCCAGCTTGTGTATGGCACACTCAGTTCCAGGGAATTTGATGCTCGCTTCTGGCCTCTGTTAGAACCAGGTACACACATGCAGGCAAAACATTCAAACACATAAATAAATAGCTATTAAAATTTTGAAAATCAGAGAATTGCACACCCAACGTTGCAAGGAAGGGAGAAGGCATGGAAGTTAGAAGTATCTATGGGACTAAATGAATTTCCAGACAAATGAGTGAAAGATAAGAAAGTTTGTGATTATTCTTGTATGTTAGCAGTCTTTCAAGATTCTTTAGCAGCCATAACACTCCCTTTAGAGGAGATTTACATAGATTTACTCTTGGTGTCTTTCTTGACAGTAAAAGTTGCCACAAGGAATGTGTGAATACCCCAATACCCAGATGTACCCACTTTCAGATGAAGTAAGTGTGGAGAAAGCTTCTATGTACACCCAGAAACCCCAATATCTTCACTTAGAATAATACACCAACTCTGGCGTTCGAAGAGGGTCTCTGTGGGTAAACTGGTGCAGGGGCATGGCAGAGGAGTGGCAGGGGAAGATGCACCACACGGCTTGGTTGGTTTCATCTTTTTCCTGGGAAGAAGAAGAGAGCTACAGCTCTAAGCTGAGAGCTATGACTTCTATTTGCGTTTGTTAAGCTCAGGGTGCATTTGAGAACTCTGGGAATGGACGAAACACGGGCAGCTGACTGTACCAGCCTGGAACTCAGAGGAGAGCTCGGAAGATTCTTGGAGGAGTTATCTACGTATATCTTAAAAACTAATCGTACTCACTGGAATGATGAAATCAATTCATTTAAAATATAATGCAAGTGAAGTTAAAAATTAACTTAAGATCCACGCTGTTAACACAAATCACATGTATTTACTTGAATGACTCAATGTCTAAAGAGTAAATTGAATCACACTTCTTCAAAGCATGCTACAATTTGTCATGGTTTTCATTTCATTAAAATTCAAATAATATTCTCATAGGAAATTTGTAATGAGAAGTATGTTTTGCATAATAGAACAGTATATATGAAACATCAGATTTCATAAGATGTCTAACTTCATTTCCGGAAACTTGTGATCAACGCAGTTTAAAATGATAAAAACAAAACAAAATAGAACAAAACAAATACCTCTTATCTATGGTTAGAGAAATAGAGTTTTTAGATCAAAGATTACACAAAATGATCTAAACTTTTCATTGTTGGTAAAAATGAACTCAGCCTGAATAGAAATGAAGGAAGAGTGGATGTGGCAGAAGAAGAGAGTAGCTGCTCAGAGAAGAGGGACTGGAAACTACAGTCGGAATATAACATAAATAAATAAACTATAAAAAAGAATTAACTCAAAACTGATTACTTTGTTCCATGTCACAAAATGTTAGCATGTAAAAAATTAACATGACAGTATGTATGACCTGCATATAAAAAATATTTAACTTGTTTTTCTTACTTTCTATGATAATAAAACTGTAAACATTCATCATGTATAATATCTACTAATAGTATTTTCAAATGTGCATACATTTAGAATCAGTAATTAAAAATTAATTAACAGAAAATTTTATGCAATTATTTTTCACTTAGAAAAATAAAAAAATTATTAAATTTTTTGCAAGAATAATGTGCAAGAATAGAACATATTTCTATCAGCCATAATTTTCTTGCTAAACAGCTATCTTCACCTCAATCCTAAAATTTATATGAAATTCTTTATTTGTCTTATCTTATTTATCCATGCTCTTTCTCTTCTGCAACCACCTGTTAGCAACAGTTTTTTCCATTTTCTTTAATTAAACAAAATATTCAAAGTACACATATTACCATTGTTTAGTCTGGAAAGATGATTAGAATTTAAGACCACTTGCTGCCCTTTTAAAAGATCAGGGTTTGGTTACCACAGCTCACATGCTGGATCACAACTGTCTTTAACTATGCTACCAGTGGATCCAATACATTCTTCTGGATCATAGGTCATGATCTGTGGTGCACACGCAACCATGAAGTCAAAACACTCATAAACAAATATATTTTTAAGTTATTTTTTCATTCACTTTATTTTATTCTTTCATTAACTAAGAGACTGAGTCCAATAACATTTAACGTATTACCTGAACTTTACTTGCACTAACAAATTAGTAGGATTTCTTTTTTCAAGTCTTGAAGATAAAGCTTTTATTAGTTCTTTGAGGGTATTTTGGATATATTTTTTAAAACATTTTTCCCCCATACCCAACTCCTCCAAGATCTACACCCCCTTACTAAACAACTAACTTTGTTTCTTTTTAAATCCTTCAATAACAACCTGTGCTGCCAAAATATTATTGCATGAGTAGTTTTCTACTGTACAGTGGTCAATTTACAGGGCAATACTCTTAGAGAAAATTTTGTCTCTAACAATGGCCAAGAGTTTCCCTTAGCCCCAAAACTAGGAGTGGGATTAGTGTCCATTTTTTTTTTTATCTCTGTTCATTTTGGGATTTGACATAATATGGACTCTCATTAGTCTTGTGTCTGCTGTTCACCTGATGTCACCCCTGCTGTGTCCAGAAGATATTGTTTCCTTGTAGTCTTCATTCTGACTCTTATCCTCTTTCTGGGTCCTCTTCCTAATGACCCCTGAACCTTGGGAAGTTAATGGAGTATACATGTTCCCTTCCTGGCTGGGAGTTCTGCATTGTCTTACTCTCTGCATCTTGGTTAGTTATGGATCTCAGCTTTAAACGTCACCAACTGCAAATAGAAGCTTCTCAGGGAAAGGATGAGAGATACATTCTAAGAATAGAGTTAAGGCTTTAGGATTTCATGAAAAACTGTCTGTTTAGCAAAATAACCATGATAAGTTCTTTTGTAAGGTCTTTGACCCATGTAGATATGTTCTTGACACAATAATTTTATCGGGTATGGGTTTGATCTGATGGAGAAGTACTTAAATCCATTGGAAAAAGTCTGATTACACCATTTCTTGACCCTATTGTACTAGTGGGTGTGTCTTTCTGAGACAATCACTTTTGTAGTTTGCCGGGCTCAGCAATGAGTATGATTTATTATTACTTTTTTTCTCCAATAGCATGTACAACCCCTACCTGTACTGTGACAGCTAGCCAGTAGGTACAATGATTCTAGGTCAGTGCCACCTTGATTTCTCTCATTTTCTATAGAAGTATGTGGTGTCCTGTACAACAAACACAGGCCAACAACCCCCCCAAAGATAACCCATTCCTTCATAGCATATCAATGTGCATATGTGTAAAAACAAATCCATAAAAGTTCATTGTACATATGTATCTATATATGACACATAATATGATTACAGGATTAGAAAACATTTTCTATGATAAAATTCAGAGAAAAGAGAAATGGAAAAAATGATATACATAACAAAATTCAGTTAATACAAATATAATGACAATTTTAGATGAAAAGAAAAATAAAATAAAAATCAACTATAAAGAGACAAAATTTTACTCTAAATTCCACATTGTCCTCAAACTTACAATAGTCTGCCTACTTCATCCTCCCATGTTCTGTGAATTAGAACCAAGCAATTATGCTGGCTATACATTTCTTATTTATAACAAAATGTCAACAATAAGTGACAGAAGAAATGGAAGGAATAAGATTAGGGTAAGTAACAAAATCCCAGGGAGATATTTGTCATTCAACTACAGCATGCTTATTGAGGAAACAGAGGATTGTGATCATTGAGGTGATATGGAACTGCTGTTCCCATCTGACTGTAAGAAATAGCAAATATAGATCTTTTCTATCAAATACAATAAAACTTGTTTTGAGGACAAGGAATTAAGATCTTTTTGGCTTCCCCATCTTGTAAGTCAAGTGTTTTACTCTTCTTCACTGAATACAACATTTATTTTCCTCAAATGTTATTATAGGATTTGATGACCTGGAGCAGTGAACCTTTCTTCTTCCTCCATTTCCTATGAACCAATTTATTTTAGACTAATCAATTGAATAAGATGAAGAGGTTAGACCCCAGGTAATGCTGAAAGGACAGAGTCACCACATTTTCTAGAATAAAACAGAAATACACTTCCTGTCTCAGCGTCTGTTTGTTATTCCTGAGTACCCCTTCTGGATCAAGAGGGATGTTTGCCTTGTCAAGGTGCTACAGTGAGAGTGCTAATCTTTCTTTGGGATGCCGAACTTATTTTTAAGATGTATAGATTTTCTTGCAGGGCATTTCAGTGAAGGGGAAATCCATGCCACCATTCAGCTAAGTTGGTGATGAGAAAAAGATGTCAGGTTCTCAATGGAGCAAGACTTTTCTTTAAGGAGCTTCCTGTTGATATTGATTACTATGAGAAGAACAAAGGATGATTATGTCAAGGTATGGCCACAAGTTGCAATTTTATTTGAGTCTATAAATATAAAAACTACGTGTTTTTTACTTAGGCATTGTAAAAATATACTAGACATTTACTTGAAGGTTGTCTAATATTCTCCAGTACTCAGATACGGTTTTTGAAGCTTTGTCAGTGATACATTAGAAGAGAGTGCCATTATTTCCAGTTCATCATATCTGAAAATTAAGCTGCTTCTTTCATTAGTGTGTTAAGAAATGGTCACATTGTTTCAGCGATGTTTGTAAAATAATGTTTTATACCATATAATCAGACATTATCTTACTTTACAAATTGTAAAAACTCATTATTCTTACTATGAAAACCTGAATTTTGTCACTCACGTTAACCTCATATATTCTATCATTCTCTCTAAACTTAAAACTATATTTTACTTTAAGCTAAAACCTTAAAGACAGGAATAAAGTTTTTCATTTATATTCCAAGAAAATGGAAATCTGAAATAGTAAACAACTGTGAATTTGAAGCCAATGTAGGACTCTAAGTAAACCGTATCTCATAGGCAAATCAATAAAGAAATTTGATGAGTCCCTTAAGACCATCTCTGGGTTGAGAACTGAGATTAAATATTAAATGATATGTCAGTGAGATGCCCATATAACCAGTCCTAGCCAAGTTTGGCCTCAGCTGCCATTATGACGCCATTGTTTGAGCTGTTGTCCCGTACTGTAAGGTGTTCAGCTCTGCCCATTAAATCCTCTGTTTACCATTTCTGAACATTTGCCTCATTACCATTTCTCTGTGTGATGGTAGTTTGCATTTCCTAAGGCTGCTGAGCCTTGCATGACTTGCGAGGTTCCATCTCAGCTACAACTAGGTTGAAGGTTAACCCAGAACAAATCATTAGTGGTGCAAACTCACTGGACTTTTTGCAATGTGTAACTGCATATTTCTCTTTCTAATATAAAATGAATTATAAACACACACTTATAATATAGAATAGAAAAATTCCCCTATATTTCTATACTCTATATCATCAAATAGATATACTTAAGGTAGTAAATGTTTAAAAAAATTCTGTTCTACCTCTTACATCTGTCAGAATGACTAAAATAAAAAGTCCTGAGGACAGTTTATGTTGGTGAGGATGTGGAGTCAGGGGATAACTCTTCCACAGCTGGTGGTACTGCGAAATTGTACAGTTACTTTGAAAATCAGTATGGCCGTCTCTTGGACAATTGGATATCAGTCTACCTCAAAACCCATGATACTACTCCTGGATATATACCAAAAAGATACTCAATCACAAGGACACTTTCTGAACAATATTCATAGCTGCATTACTCATAACAGCCAGAACCTGGAAACAACCTCGATGCCCCTCAAGAGAATAAATGGAGAAAGAAAACATGGTGCATATACACAATGGAGTATTGCTCAGCTGTAAAACAAAATGACATCATGAAATTTGCAGACAAATGGATAGAACAAGGTAAAACATCCTGAGTGAGGTAACAAACACTGAGAAAGACAAACACAGTATATAGTCACTCATAAGTGGATATTAGATGGAAAACAAGCGGTAGCCACTACAATCCACAGCCCCAAAGCAGCTAGGTAACAAAGAATACTTTAAGAGAGATACATGGAGCAACTTGGGAAGGAGATTTAGATGAGATTTCCTTGGTAAACTGGGGATGGGGGGGTCGACAAAAGTGAGAGGATAGAAGATGGGAACATGAGGGACACGGATGGAGTTGGAAAACAATGAAGGAGATATCTTGCTAGAGAGAACCACTATGGGTTTCAGGAGAAACCTGACGCTAGTTCCCAAGAATCCACGACAATGACCCCAACTAAAACTTTAACCAATAGTAGATATATAGCTAGCCCTAAATGACCCTAACCTGTATTCAGGTTGATTATCTATCATCATAGAGCCTTCATCCAGCAACTGATGGAACCAGATGCAGAGATCTACAATAAAGCAATAGGATGAGCTCCGGGAATTCATTCAAATAGCAGGGTAGGGAATATACGAGGAAGAAAGTTCAGGATCATGATGGAGAAATTTACTGAGACAGCTGAACTAAGCTCATGGCAAGTCAGGAACTCAAGGCCAACAGCTGTGGAGCCTCCGTGGGGTCAAACTAGGCCTTCTAAATATGGGAGACAGTAGTGAAGCTTAGACTATCTATGAGGTACCTGACAGTAGGACCAGTATCTATCACTGGTGCCTGAGCTAGATTGTTGTAGATCATTTCCTGTAGTGGGATGCCATGCTCAAACTTAATGCAGAGAGGAGGGGCTTGGTCCTTAGCCAATTTAATGTGCCAGACATTTTTGACTTCCCATGGGAGCCATTCCCAGTTGGGAGGAGTGGGTGGGGGATGAACTGGGAGGAGGTGGGACAGAAGGAGGGATGAGAGGGAGAACGGAGGATGAGTAAACTAAAATTTAAAAATAAATCAAAATTAAAATACACAAAATATAAGAAAGAAAGGACTTAAACAAAACTCTGGTCTACAAATTTGCACTAATTTTCAAGTGGAATAACCATAGATATAAGTTAAATTTATGTTTGATTCTTAAATCTAATTTTGTATGCTAGCAATAATAGTGATGAGTCTTGAAAAAGACTGAGAAACTGCATAGATACAAATAAGGAATAGAGTATTGAAATCTGTAAAGTAATAGTTGTATCAATTTATGTCTCTTTATATGTTCTTCCAAAAAAATTGTATATCGTCTACTTCTCCCCTACTCTAAGCTTAAATCAAAATTCTAAATCCCTATAATATTGAATTGCCCTACAGATCATTAGAATAAATCATCACAGAAGACACATACACTCCTACCATTTCATTAGCCTTTGGAAGGTGACTTGGAAATAGTGTATTTCTAGGTGAGCAAAAGTATCTCATGAAAACAGCTCTAAACACTGCAGCTAAACACAGACCATCAGAGGATGTATGTACTATGGCGGAGTTTCATAGTCTCAAGACGTTTAGGGTTTTTTTCCTACCTTACAGGTACTATGTGTCTATTATAGCTTCAATTTTTTTCTGTTTCTTCTTAATTATTTTTTGATTGTTGAGGTATTTTTTGCTTGTTTGTTTTCTTTTAATTTAGGACATTTTTTCTACCTTTCAGATTATCTTAATATATATTAGATTCATTTTCCTAAATTCTTTTACTGGATTCCTTCATACACATATGTGTGTTTATCACTGTGTCTATATGTATTTCTTGTAATTTTTTCTTTGCCTCTTTATCATGATTGGCTCTTTTGTCATTTCTCATCACAAATTTTGCACTATGTATGTATCATGAAATAACCTGACAAAAATTCGCTTTAAAATTAACACTTTAAAAGAACACTTACTTTCAAAATGTTAAATTCTAATTTAACAAGATTTCAATGTATAACAAAGGATACTTGAAAAATATAGAAAATAATTTCTTTTTAGAAATAGTATTTGTTAGTATGACAATCAATTAAAATTTAAATCAGTCATAAAACTTAGATAATGCCAAGTTCCTGTACTTATAGATGTGGGGGAAATAAGCTCACCCTTCAAGTGATGTATTATGTATAATTGTGCTAACAAAGGCTTCTGGTTACTATGACAGACTCAATTGAGTTGGGAGGACAGGACTGGTTATTAATAACACATAAATTGGTGGATACTTTCTTAAACTATATTTTAAATTACATGGATGCCGAAGAAATAAGAAGCTGCCAGCTGCCAAAAATTGTCTAAAATGAGCACAAACAGGAGCTCAGTAGCTTACAAAATATCAGAAGGCAGTGCAGCATCGATGAGGGAATAGAGGCTTAATTACAATGTGGAAACAGAAGATAGTCCCTAGACTGTGCCAAAAGAGACAGCAGAAGCTGAGCTTACAAAGGAGCTGCACAAAGCACATCCCAAAACTTCTGTGAAGTTCGAGAATAAGTAATTATAGATTTCCATGCCCCCTCCTAAGGAAAGTGTAAATAAAATTCTAAATGACTAGGCGTGTTATACTAAATTTGCACAAATTATATGACAGTGTACAAAACATGAAAAATGTAACTGCTAAATTAAAGAACTCTGATTCAGCTTCTGCCCTTCTGCACGTGCTACAGGAGTTACCCAGGGGATTACATTAAGAGCTGGAAGCCTACTTTCTGTTTACTTCCTTATTAACTATCTATGGAATTCATCTTCATTGAGACATTTTTACTAGGAGGTGTTACTTTTGAGGTGCCAGGGACAGCGATAAGTAACCTAGATAGAATTTTTTTTTTTTTTTTTTTTGGTTAAAGCACAATGAAAATTGCAAGTATATATTTTTAGTGAAAAATGATAAACGTAAGTAAGCAACTGTGGCTACATGTGACTTTTTAAATGCACAGCTGTTCATATTTCACACAGAACAGACATCTCCACTTAGAACTTTCCCATTTTGTAGGATTGCCAAGGTTAATTACTTACATGTCTTAGGGGTGCATTTCTAGAGTCTGGGGAATACTTCCTTTTTTGCATTTGTTTTTCTCTGACCACAATGAAGACTTGAGCTGGAGGATTCATAGGAGAACAGAGATAAGAGGATTGCTTTGTCTCCAAGAGTAACAATAATAAATGCTGCTGACATTTGTTGATCACTTAGCATATGTCAGGAGCAGAGGTAAATGCCACACACACATCACGAGGGAGACATAGGTTAATAATCACCAAGCAAAGAAAAGGAAAAGGACACTTGGTATCTGAATGTGGGAAATTGACTCCAGGGCTTTGGTTCTCCAAAAGTCACCAAAATTGTAAATAAATTAAGCAGTAGCAAGTGACAACTAAAAGGATAGATTTTATTGTCTACTTCACTGATTTTAAAATGTGTAACTTAATTATATAATATAATTACTTTTATTTAAAGAAAAGTCAAACATTAGAAAAATAAATCTAAATTATTATAATTTTGTTATGTTTAGCAGAAAGTATTTTGCCACATAAAAAGTAAACCAATTATGAATTATCTTCAGATTTCAAACTGCTGTAAATTTTTAATATCTGTCAATGATTCATAAGAGTTTGCAGTTATTGAGCAGGTCACAGTCCTATTCATGCTGTGAAATATATGAACATGAAAGAACAATGATAATATTATAGAAGCCTTGCAAAGGTAAACGATATTGGAGTATGTATTTTTGTCATTCTTATCATTCAGTTAGCAGACAAAGAACAGTACCTTTCATTACTGTGTTTTCATAAGTGTGTCAACACATTTTACAAACAGTCGATCCACCATTGCCCTCTGTTGTACACACGTTTTTCACCAAAATAGTCAATTAATTTCCTTTCTACTGTTCTACAGATAAAGAGACAAATGGTCAAAAGGACACAGAGACATCAAAGAATCTGTATGGGAAAGAAAAAGTTATATTATTTTAATAAATTTAAGTAAAAATAAATAGAATTTTTGAAATTATATTTGCTTAAATTCAGCCATAAATAATGAACATGAAAATGTTTAGCAAATTATTTTTTATCTTTTATTGAAATGTTTCGGTCAGACAGTGGTGGCACAAACCTTTAATCTTAGCTCTAGCAGAGTCAGCTGGATTCCTGTGAGTTCAAGGCTAGCCAGGTCTACAGATCAAGTTCAAGAAAAGGCTCCAAAACTACACAGAGAAATGCTGTCTTGAAAGTTTAAACAGGAGAAATAAGTTGATATTTTGAGATTATAAAATCATCATGGGACTGAATAAGCATGGGTTGAAACTGGACTCTCTGAACATGGCAGACAATGAAGGCTGATGAGAAGCCAAGGACAATGGCACTAGGTTTCGATCCTAATACATGAACTGGCTTTGTGGGAGCTTAGCCTGTTTGGATGCTCACCTTCCTGGACCTAGATAGAAGTGGGAGGACCTTGGTCTTCCCGCAGGGCAGGGAATTTGGACTGCTCTTCAGTATCGAGAAGGAGGGGGAATGGAGTGGGAGGAGGAGAAGAGGAGTGGGGATAGGGGGAGAGGAGTGGGGGGAGGGGGCAATATGTGGGAGGAGGGGAGGGAAATGGGAAACGGGGAGCAGGTGGAAATTTTAATTAAAAAAGAATAAAAAGAAAAAAATCATTATACCATTTCATTTCCTTTCTACCCTGCAGACACACAGACATTCACATGTAAACTGTCTCCTTACTTTCTATTCAATTCATGCATATATTTCTGATAAGCCACATAAAGCTGCCTTCTGGGATGCTCTCCCCACAAATAGCAAAGCATTAGTGACATGACAACAAGATTTATCAGTAAATCTGTTCTATATTTGTACATATTTTACAAATAAAATTTTTATTTGAGTCTAGAACATGGCATGCATTTAAAAATTGGCTGGAATTAAATTAATAATTTTGACATTAGAGCAGCCCTGTTAATGGAATAAAATAATTACAAAGAAATAAGCATTTTCTAGACATCCATTTAATACACCAGATTAACAGAAGAAGCATAGTTTTCAAAAATAATTTATTAATCAATAAGGTTTCATAGACATATATTAATGGACATATGCCTCTCTCACATATATTTTTATGAAAGGAAGTTTTGATTTTACAAAGAAACATCATAAAACAAATCAGAGAAGTCAGCTGACTAAACAAAACATAAGAAATAGTCATTAAATACAATATTTAATGATATATCACTGAGATAATAATAATTTATTTCTATGTTGGGGAGATACCAAAATGTTTTAGCAAAAGTGAGCAACAATTTGCAGAGTTTATGGTCCTTCAGGCCTTGCTTAGAGAAGATTAACCTCCATCACAGTAACTCCTCAGGTGGATTGACTTCTCAATTATCAATTGTCATATGCTATATATTTCCATAATCTTCAACATATATTACTGAAATATTTTAGAAAAAAATGATAGTTATTAAGTTACTAATACCTGACAGTAGGAGCAGTGTCTAACAATAGTTCATGAACTAAATTGCTGGAGTTCATTCCCTATGGTGGAATGCCATTCTCTGCCTTAATGCAGAAAGGAGCGGCTTAGTCCTGCTCTACCTTATTGTACAAAACTGTGTTGACTCCCCCTGGGCGCCCTTACCCATTGGGAGGAGTGGATGGGAGTAGGTTGTTGGGGAGGACGGTATAGGAGAAGGGGTATGAGGTTGAACTGTAGTAGGAATGTAAAATAAAGAAAAAAATTAAATTAAAAAAGAAAATATATAAAAATGGTACATACATAGATCTAATCTACATGGGAAGTAAGAAAAAAGACAAGATCTGAGTAAATAGGGAGCATAGGACCTTGGGAAAGAGTTGAAGGGAAAGGGAGAAGCAGGGAGGGGAGCAAAGTGTCAAGCACATAAAAATAAGGTACTGATACAGGAAAAAGGTTTGAAATAAAATAATTTTAATTCATGAATTCATATTTTATGAATTTTTGTATTCATAAATTCTGGAAAATCAATTTTAGTACATATTAAATTGCTGTAGTTGTGAATATTTTTCTCCCACAGTGTCCTTTGAAATCTTCGTTTGACATTGGTAAATCTCATCATAATTTCTTTACTTAGTGAGTGTAAACATTTTTAATTATTCTACATCATTTTAAGAAAAGAAATAAGTCTATTAAAAACATGGCATATTGCTGGACTTTGGTGGTGCATGTATTTAATCTCAACATTTGGCATGAAGAAACAGGTTGATTTCTTTGACTTTAAGGCCAGCCTGGTCTACAAGAGCTAGTTCTAGGACAGGTTCCATGTCTATAGAGAAACCCTTTCTCTAAAAACCAATAGATGATAGATAGCTAGATAGATAGCTAGATAGCTAGATACATACATACATACATACATACATACATACATACATAGAAACATGGGGAACAGATATAAACTTAGAATTCTCAACAGGAATTTCAAATGACCGAGAAATGCTTAAAAAATGTTTAAATCTTAGTCATCAAGAATTTTAAATCATAGCCGGGCGGTGGTGGCGCACGCCTTTAATCCCAGCACTTGGGAGGCAGAGGCAGGTGAATCTCTGTGAGTTCGAGACCAGCCTGGTCTACAAGAGCTAGTTCCAGGACAGGCTCCAAAACCACAGAGAAACCCTGTCTCGAAAAACCAAAAAAAAAAAAAAAAAAAAAAAAAAAAAAAAAAAAAAAAAAAAAAAAAAAGAAAGAAAAAAAAAAGAATTTTAAATCATAACTATTTTAAATTTCATTTTACACCTCTCAGAATGGCTAAGATCAATAACACACATGAGACAGCTCATGATGAAGAGAATATGGAATAAGGAGAACACACATCCATTTCTGGTGGGAGTGAAATCATGTACAGATACTACAGAAATCAGAGTGGTGCATTCTCAGAAATATGAGAATCAATCTACCTCCAGGTCGAGCTATACCACTCTTGTCCATATACTCAAATACTGCTTCATCCCACAACAAGGGCACTTTCTCAAGCATGTTCATTGCTGCTCTATTTGTAATAGTCTGAAACTGGAAATTACTTAGATGTTCTTCAACAGAAAAATGAATTAAGGCAGTATGGTATTTACACAATGGAATATTGCCCAGCTGTTAAAAATTACAACCATGAAACATGTAGGTAAGTGCATGTTAACTAGAAAAAAAATCATAGTAAATGACATAAACCAGACTCAAAAAGACAAATATGGTACATACTTGTTTGTAATGTCTATTAGCTTCTAAGTTGATAAAAACTAATCCACAGTTTATAGAACCACAAAGGTTATGAGTGAGGGATAAGTAAGAAGAGATAGGTTGCCATAGGAAAGGGAAATAAAATGATAGTTATTAATATATGGGGTAGTACTTGAACAGAAGGGTCAAGCGAGGAGGTGGAGGAAAGAGGAGTATGAAGAGGGGAATACAGGGAGAGAGAGAGAGAGAGAGAGAGAGAGAGAGAGAGAGAGAGAGAGAGAGAGAGAGAGAGAGAGAGCTAACATTAGGAGTAGTATGGAAGCCTAATATGGTAGAAGCTTCCTAAAATATATACACATTTTAAGTCAATCTAAATAAAGTTACCAAATAGTGATAACTGGAACTAACTGGACACCCCTTGTCACCAAATAAAGCTTCCAGTACTGGGATTGAGTTATATGTGATTGAGTTGTTTGCCCCCGGGTTCCCATGGGGACAACCCAGGCTATTGCCAAGGCAATAGGTTATCTCCATGCCCTGATAATATGACCCCATTTCTGAAGAAAACACCTACACCAAACACTGAACATAGAGAAATTGAGCTGGTGCATATATAGATTCGCACCTCTTTGCTCTTATCTCTGGCACAAAAAAATACTCTGTAAGGTATTGAATAAGAAATATAAACACCCGTCCAGCTGCAAACTCTTTTATTTGAAACTATATTCTGCCTCAAAGACAAGCTAGTTTAATATTGGCACAATGATTAAGAGAATAACAAAACAATATCTGATTAAACTGATAGATGAATTCATAATATGTTGTCTTCAATGTTAAGTTTTTCCTAGGGATGTATTAACCAACTAAATGAATATTTCTAATTTGAAATAACATCCTCATTGAAATCCCAACCTATCATTGATAATTATCATATTACTAATCATATAATATTCAGGGATTTGTACATGCATTATCTTTGCCTGGAAACTAAGGAAGGAATCTGCAGTACAGGCTCTCTGAGAAACGCCTTTTTCAACAACCAATATTGGTCTGTCTAGGCTTTTTACTATTTCAGTTGTGATTTCTGTACACCTTCTTTTTAGTGTCCCCTGTATAAATTACAGACAGTTGTTTTTTTTTCACAACGCTGTTGTTTTTACAAACCATTAAAATCACCCTTTGTTTTCCTCAGGCTCACTATTTTATCTTCATTCTGCTTTCATGTAATTCAGTCAGATACTTTTCTGTTAGAGAATTCTAAATATAGCTGGACAGAATGGGTAATAGAGAAAAGCAGCACATCTGAAAGAGGAACAGATCAGATGCTTAGAGTCATAGCTAAGCTGCAGGAAACCCTAGCGTTTTGACAAAAGGAAACAAACAGCCACAAAACAGGTGAAAGTCTTCACTGATCACACTACTGTAAAGTTTTTAAACCTCAGTTACTCTACGATTCACAAAAGTTTAAGTCAAAGTTATTTATACAATGAGAACTTCAAAGCTCTCAGTCATGGGTACTTTAAAAATTTGTCAATTAAAAAACATTTTATTTTATATATACATATATATGTACATATATAGATATTTGTATATAGATATTGTGTAATATGTAACAAATATATATGCATATATATGCATATATATGAGTGTGTATGTATGTTAAATTTGAACTTCTGCTGTGCTGAATAATGTAATTTACAGCATTCTGAAATTAGCTAATATGTTCTGTACTATCTATGTATAGTTTTAGATTTACTCTTATGCATAAAATAGAGTTGATTTTATATTGCAGGTTAACATACAAATAAAATTTGAATCAATACAGTATTCATATTAGAAAAACATCTTCTCAGATTGTATATTAATCCAAATTTTTTCTTGTCTCAATAATTTAATATATCAAATTGCTTGCCAGTAGCTGATGAAACACAGACTCATATCTATAAGTCTGTAAATATTAAGGATTTATAAGTATTATGCACCTTGAAATACAAACTCATTTTTCTTTACCTGTAGTCTCCTTCGAATGCTAGTTCTATGGAGGAGAAAGTCTTTCGATATTAATCCTAAAATTTATAAAAAGGGACATTATGTTCAGAAGTTACTGGTAAAAGTGCATTTAAAACATTTAAAATTAAATTTGGATGTTAAATGTTGTCTCTTACAGGATCTCTCAAATAAGCCTATTAAGTTTTCAGAGTCTGTTTTGCCATAAAGGGTTAATAGCTTGACCTCCTCATCTCAGTCATTCTCATCAGTATAAATCCTAAATTGGATTCTCTAAATTCTAAACAGTATATATATATATATATATATGTATATGTATATGTATGTATGTATGTATGTATGTATGTATGTATATCAGACTATTGAGACATTGTGGTGGCACCACAATGAGGAGACAAATAAAACAATAAATAACATCAAATATAGAAATGTCATTAACCAAAATATTGGCAAACACGATGAAGAGTGTGGCAGAAAATCCAATCCATCATTACTGGTGTCATCAATAAAGTAATTTCACATAGAAAATTTTGTTTTAAAGCAGTGTATGCCTTTATTTCGGGGATCTTTTTTAAGAGCCATTAATAAAAATCTGCTGTGGCAATTAGGAAAAAGCATGCAAGTTCCAATGCCTGAGTTGTCTTGCTTGAGTTTGGTTGGTGCTCTAGTCAGCTTGACTGGACCTGCATCAGCACCACATGTTTCCCCATAGCAGACAGCCACATTCAGTAATGAATTTGGGTAGCACTAATGAATCAAACCATGCGATGACATTTAAAATGACAGATTCAATGTGTCACATATTACTTCCATTTTGAGGCCATTAGCTGAAGCAAATCAAGGAGTGATCCCAGAATCAGTGGGGTGGTAAAATATATTCTTCATGCAGATTGGCATGTCTGTAACGAGAAGGGTACAAACTCAAACAAATTGTACAAAAATACGAACCAGAATTTCATAATAAAGTCAGACAAGTCTTGTCTGTATTTAATAATGTTCAAAATATGTTTCTCTCATTTGATTATGTTCTATGTAAAAAACAATGGGTCATCTGCTAACATTGTCTGGTGCTTTTGTCTTTAATCTAAAATGTAGGTATTTTGGCCTCCTGATTTGCAGGTATGTTTTCTTTGCTAATAAAAATGCTTTTTAAAAAAAAAACATTCTGTCCTCTGTGTATTCAACTGTATATACATTTTGAAAACACGGGCACATATATAGACACAATTCAGAAACATCAGATAGTCTGATCTTCTCAAAAATGCTCTATAAAAATCTTCCTCTGTCTGAATCATGAAATGGAATTTCCTATTCTTACACAGTCCTACTGTACTGAGATTCTCCGTGCTATGAGTTGTCTACAGCATTGACAAAAGTTGTATCACAAGCTCTATTCTTCCAAAACACAGAGCTCTTTTCTGTTATAAATATAACAATAAAATATCTTTCTTCAACAGAAATTTTTGATTTTATCATTTTGCATGGGATAAGATGAAATATGAATTGATTTTCTTTTTCTTGCTTAATGATTTAATGCTCATTTCAACAAAAAAGTAATGCATTGTAGATAGATTGTACACTGTGGAATCAGAAGACTGGTTTGTTCCTTAAATAAGAGACATGGAAGATTAGTAAGCTGGAAAAAAATCTGCTCTAGAGGCCTATGACACTTGTGCTAGATAAATTGTTAAAAGCCAGAACTGTGTGCAGTCAGGTAGAAAGGGGCTTAACCTATTAAAACATACACATTAAGGTTAATGTGACCTCATTAGCTGAACTGATTGTGTATCCCTAAGTATTTCAGAAACTGCTGTTTCAGTTACATTAGATAGCCAAGCTAAATGCTTGTGTGCTGGTGCTAAAAATATATATGATTTTTTCTTATTTTTAATAAAGATTAGCTATTAATTATGTCAGAGCATCATAAAAATATTTGGTAGGTTGTTATATATTTCAAATTCATGTGGACAGACATCAACTTTACCTTAGTGATTGACATTATTAACTAAATTATTATACATAAACAGGCAAAGCACATATAAAAAACTACATTTGCATTTATTACTCTTCCACACACCAAATTCATTATATTTTGTCCTTTAAAAAGGTTTGACTTACTTGCTATCACTTAGAGGTGTTCTTATATTTCTTTAGTATTGGCTTAGTATTCATTCAAATAGCACACATATGTATATGAACATTGTTGTTTTATATTTTTGCCATGTTATTATAATGTCAATTGTATAATTTTTATGTCAGTAAAGTAAGAAGTTTGCCACTTTAATATTTTATAAAGAATAAAGTAGCTGTTCAGGGCAGTTACTTATGGAATTTCACAGATGAACTGGGTTGCATTGAGTCAGTTAATCAGAAACAGTTTCCCAATAGGTATGTGCTTCCTGACACTTGTGGATACTACACAGCAGTCTTATACGTCTCCCATTTAATACATTAATGATATCTTACATTTCCCATAGTAGAAGGATCTTTCATACTGTTTATACGTGAACATGATATAGGGTTCTAGTTCCTTCATTAGGGAAGGAATATTACTATTACATCATATCTTTTACTATTTATTGTTTTCTTCAGATAGAGTACTAAACAGATAGAGGGAATTTGAACATGCCAAGTATGAGGCCAGCTTAGAAGACAGGGAGATTAAGGAGTCAAAGGAAAATATGAGACCGTAACTCAGTGAACCAAACTAAAGCTGATTTAAAAAAAAAAATTCAAATAAGTGAAATGTAATGATGTATTAAAATGTTAAAAGAAACAATAATGTAAAATTAAAATATTTGGACTTAGGTAACACCACAGTATTTCTGTGACATCAAACCTTACTCTACATGTCTTCTTTGATTTTTTCTTACATAGCGAGTTGATATGTATAGAATAACTTATTCTATTACTGATTTTTTTCCAATGGTATTGTGTGAAACTCTTTCTAGAAGACATGAAATGATAGCTATTTTCCTCAGATAAGAATAAGTGAAATACAAAAATACTTACCCCAATGAAAATTTGCTTGGTGAACTAATGAGTTTAGGGTGGTTACATCAGTAGCAAGGATGACTCAAAAATCCTTGCGCCGGGCAGTGGTGGCGCACGCCTTTAATCCCAGCACTCGGGAGGCAGAGGCAGGTGGATCTCTGGGAGTTCGAGGCCAGCCTGGTCTACAAGAGCTAGTTCCAGGACAGGCTCCAAAGCTACAGAGAAACCCTGTCTCGAAAAACCAAAAAAAAAAAAAAAAAAAAAAAAAAAAATCCTTGTATCGTGAAAGTTCATTATAGCATTGGGGGAGATTCTTGTCACCTGATGCCCTTTGGACTACTTCAAGACAGCTCAGCATCTCTGACTATCCTCACAGTGAGTTAACCTTCCTGTTTCTATTAACTTAGTGAAGGGCTCTGTGTATGCGGCATGACTCAGACTGAGACCTTTTAGTGACTTATTTCCTCCGTCTTTTTATTCTGTCTCACATGTTAGATCCTGACCTCGGTTTTTCCCCTTCCTCTACTCCTCCCAGTAGCTCTCACAACCAACCATCTCCTCCAGACAAATTTCTTCTTAGTTTGCCTTTAAAATAAAGAAAAGAAAAAGAAAGAACAGACCTCCCGAAGACATACAAACAATATGGACTAACAAGTTACAAGAAGATTAGGAATAGACCCTCATATCAAGGTTGGGTGAGGCAATCCATTAGGAAGAATGTGGTCCCAAACACATGCAAAAAGTCAGGGAACCTCCCTCACGCTGCCCTTGCTTGTTGCTTGTTGTCCCACAAGAACAATAAGTTACACAAGCATAAGATTAATTCAAAAGACCTAACTCAGACCCAAATAGATAGGGTCTGTGTTCCTCATTTCAAATCTCTTTGAACCCCTACGAGCACTTATTAGTTGATCTTGTGGGCTGTGTTCTCATTGTATCCTTGACTGCTTTGGCTCCCACAAACCTCCTTCCCTTTTCTTAGTGGTTGCTCTGGCTGCACCTGTGGTTTGATTGTGGGTTTCTCATCTCCAATCATTTGCTCTCTGTTGACACAGAGATAGGCACAGATCAATGAGTATAGAAGAATATAATTAGGAACCATTTCATTGAATTATTTGATTTGATTTTGCCATTTTTGGATCTCTCCTGAATCTTGGGTTATCTTGCCTCTAGAGTGTAGTAATCCAGACTACTCAGAGACTCACGTTGTGCCAGTTATTGTTTCGTCACTCCTACAATTTCTGCACTAACATTACATCTAGCATATCTTTCAGGAAGGACAGATTAAAGGTCAAACATTTTGTTGCTGGTTTGATATGCCACTTACACTTCTAGGTACCTCACCTGAAAGGTTATAAAAGATGGCCAGGACAGACTCCATATGCTCCATTTTTAGGAGACTTCAGTAAGGTCATTCTCATAAATTTTAGGGAGTTTTGAATGCACTAGGTTGTTACATCACCCTAAAAATGCTCATCAGTTCCAGTTGACTCTCCCATTACTTTGTCCCTTAATCCTGCCACACTCCTGCCTGATCTCTCTCATTCCCATCCCTATCTATGACCGGTGTTTTCACAAAAAATGGTCTATATTCTCTTACCAGGGAGGTCCATGCGTTGTACTCTTGAAAGCTCTTTGTTATTTTGCCTCTCTGGGTCTGTAGATGGTAGCATATTTGTCCTTTACTCAACAGATAATATCTATAAATATTTACATAAAAGTGAGTGCATATCATGCCTGTTTTTCGGGTATGGGTTACCTCACTCAGGATGATCTTTTCCAGTTTCATCCATTTGCTTATAATTTTATCAAATCATGTTTTTAATAGTGGAGTTATATTCCATCATGTAAATAATACCCCATTTTCTTTATCCATTCTTCTGTTGAGGGATATCCAGGTTGTTTCCAGTTTCTGATATTATGAGTAAAGCTGCAATGAAAACAATTAAGCAAGTGTAAATCTGTCTGTTTTTATGCCAATACCAAGCTGTTTTCAGTACTGTAACTATATAATAGAGCTTGATGTCAGGTATGGTGAATTTATTTTATTGTACAGGATTGTTTTGGCTGTCCTGGGTTTTTTTTGTTTGTTTGTTTGTTTGTTTGTTTGTTTTTCAATATAAAGTTGATTATTGTTCTTCCAAGGTCTGTGAAGAATTGTGTTGAAGTTTTGATGGGGTTTGCTTTGAATATATTAGATTGCTTTAGGTAGGATTGCCATTTTTATTATGTTGATCCTATCTATTCAAGAACATAAGAGATCTTTTCATTTCCTGATATCTTTTTCATTTTTTTCTTCAAACACTTAAAGTTCTTGTTGAACAGATCTTTGCTTTCTTTGATTACTGTCCCTTTCTTTTACTCTTTCAAAATTTGTGGAGTACAAGTTTTGTATTATGATCTAATTTCTCTGCATTTCCTTGGTGTCTGTTGTTATGTGCTGCTTTTCATTTCCGGTTTTGTTAATTTGGATGTTCTCTCTCTGTCGTTTGATTAGTTTGTATAGGGGTTTTTCTCTCTTTTTCATGTTCTCAAAGAACCATCTAGTTGCTTCATTGATTCTTTGTGTTGTTTCCTTGTTTCTATTTTATTGATTTAAGCCCTCAATTTGATTATTTCCTGTCATCTGTTTCTCCTGGGTGAGTCTGTTTCCTTTTGTTCTAGAGCTTTCAGGTGTGCTGTTAAGTTGCTAGTATCAGATTTCTCCATTTTCTTTATGTAGTTACTTATTTTTATGAACTTTCTTTTTAGCACTGCTTTCGTAGTGTATAATAGGTTTGGGTATATTGTCCCCTTATTTTTGTTGAATTCTAGGAAGTTTGTAACTTCTTTATTTCTTTTTTGACCCAGGTGTGCTTCAATAGAGCATTATTCAATTTCCATGAGTTTGTAGGCTTCTGCAATTAGTGTTGTTTTTAAATCCTTTAACCATTGTAATCTAATAAGATACAGGGGGCTATTCCCATTTTTTGATTTAGTTGAGGTTTGCTTTGTTACCCAAAATGGTGGTCAATTTTAGAGAAGATCCATAAGGTGCTGAGAAGAAGGTATAATCTTTTTCTTTGGATGGTATATTTTGTAGACTTCGGTTAAGTCCATTTGAGTCATAGCATCTGTTCTCATTTTTCTGTTAGGTTTCTTTCTGGTTGACACATCTATTGGGGAGAGTGGGGTGTTGAAATCCATTAATATGTTGGGTTTGATGTGTGATTAAGCTTTAGTAATTTTTGTTTTTACATATGTGGGTGCTCTTGTACTTGGGGCATACATGTTCATGACTGAGACTTCATCTTGAAGGTTTGTTTTTCTTATGAGTATAAATTGTCCTTCTCCATCTCTTCTGATTAATTTTAGTTTGATGTCTATTTTGTTATTGATGTTATTTTGTTATTTCTATTACGATAGCTACCCCTGCTTCTTTCTTGGGCCCATTTGATTAGAAATTCCTTTCCCAACCCTTTATTCTGAGGATATATCTGTATTTGAGGTGGAGGTGTGTTTCTTGTATAGAGCAGAAGGATGGATCCTGCTTTCGTATCCATTCTCTTAACTTGTGACTTATTATGGGTAAATTGAGTCCATTGATATTAAGAGATATTAATGAATAGTGATTGTTAATTCCTGAGATTTTTTTTTTTTTAGTGGTAGTGTTTGTGTGTTTCCCTTCTTTGGGGTTTGCTGGTGTGAGACTATATGTCACCTGTGTTTTTGTGGATGCAGATGACTTTCTTGGGGTGGAGTTTTCCTTCTAATACTTTCTGTAGGACAGGATTGTGGATAGGTATTTTTTAAATCTGGTTTTGTCATGTAATATCTTGTTTTCTCCATCAATGGTGATGAAAGCTTTGCTGGCTATTGCTGTGAGACAATGGTCTTCTACCCTGTAATGATTTGTCACTTGCATTGGTTAAATAAAATACTGATTGTCCAGTAGCTAGGTGGGAAGAATACGTGGGGCAACAAGAACAGGAGAATTCTGGGAAGAGAAAAGGCTCAGTCTGCTGTTATCACCCAAATGGAATACAGCACCTATAAAAGGTACCGAGCCACCTAGCTATCATAGACAAGAATTATGGGTTAATGTAAGATGTAAAAATTAGTTAATAAGAAGCCTGAGATAATATGCCAACCAGTTTATAATTAAACTTCTGTGTGTTTCTTTGGGACTGAATGACTGCAGGACCTGGTGGAACAGAAACTTCTGTCAACAGGGTATAATAGTCTGGGCTGGCATCCATGGTCTCTTAATGTCTTTAGAACATCTGTCGAGGACCTTTGGGCTTTTATGGTTTCCTTTGAAAAATCGAGTGTAATTCTGAGAGGTCTGCTTTTATATTTTACTTGATCTTCTTCCTTACAGCTCTTAATATTCTTTTTTTATTTTATATGTTTTGCATTTTGATTATTATATGGTGAGGAGACATTTTTCATTTTAATTTTATTTTTGATCCAGTCTATTTGGAATTCTGTAAGCTTCTTGTACCTTCATAGAGATACACATCTTTAGGTTGGGAAAGTTTTCTTCTGTGATTTTGTTGCATATATTTTCTGGTGCCTCTGAGCTGGAGTTCTTCTTCTTCTATCCCTATTTTTCTTTTTTGGGTCTTTTCATGGTTTCCCAGATTTCCTGGATGTTTTGTGTTAAGAATTTGTTGGATTTAATTGGTTTTCTTTAACCAATGAAACTATTATCTTTATAGTATTTTAAGCCTCTGAAATTCCCTCTTTCATTTTATTTATTCTGATGATTATGGTGGCCTCTGCAGTTCTGTTGCTTTACCCAAATTTTCCATATATGAATTCCATCAGTTTGTGTTTTCTTTATTGCCTCTATTTCAGTTTTCAAGTCTTGAACTGTTTGAACTACTATCTTCACCTGTTTGGACTGTTATTTTTTCTTAGTTCTCTTGGGTTTCTTTGAGAGATTTATTTATTTCTTCCAATTTATTGTTTGTCTTTTCCATTTCTTTAAGGGATTTTTTTTTATTTCCTTTTTAAAGGTCTCCATCATCCTCATAAAGTTACATTTAAAATCATTTTCTTCTTCTGGGTTAGGATGATCAAGTCTTTCTATTTTATGACTGCCGAGTTCTGGTGTTACCATGTTTTTTTTTGTTTTGTTTTGTTTTTTGTTTTTTTGTTTGTTTGTTTTTTGTTTTGTTTTGTTTTTGGTGGTTGAATGAATTCTTACATTGGTGCCTACCCATCTCTTCCTCCAATTAGTGGTGGCAATATTTTTCCCTCTTGGTCCAAATTGTGCAGTGGTTGTCTGTGTCTTTGGGAACTGTTCTTGGTCTGTTCTGTACTGTCACTATCTGTGTCTCAAGGAGTCACCGAGGTTTCTCTTGGTCCATTCTCTTGATCTGCTCTTTTGGTCTACTCTGTGCAATTACAGCTTGTGCTTCATAGTTCCTCTGAGGTCACAGGGAACAGGAGAGTTTGTAGTCGGAGTAGGACTTGTAGCTTACAGGGTCAAATTAATGGGGTGGGATTTTTGGAGCAGCCTACCTGCAGGAAGCTTGTTCACTGGATGCCTAGAAAAACTGATGTATGTGGTGAAGGGGCCCAGGGTTTTGCCCAGGTATGAAGGGCCTAGAGAGTTGGGTGTCCCACCAGATGAATGGCCATTTATCTCTTGGTCCTCTCTGTGTTTTTACAACATCTGTTTCAGCATTCCTCTGAGGTCACAGGAGATAGGATTGTTTGGGGATGGAGTGGGACTTGTAGCATACAGGGTCCAATTGATGGGATGGGGTGTTAGAGCAACTTACCTGCAGGAAGCTTGCCTATGACTGGCTAAAGTAGCTGAGGCAGGTTGGGGCTTATTCTTTTGCTTCTTAATAGATATTTGGATTGGTTGCAAATATTTTCTTTTCACAAAGGAAAGTTGTAGTAGCTTGAATGAGAAATGGTCTGGTCACAATAGATTCATATATTTGAATATTTTGGTCCATGGTTGCTGACACTGTTTGGGAAGTTTATGGAATCTATGGGAAGTAGCTTGTTAGGAATTATGTCTCTGAGGGTGAGCTTAGGTAGTTCATAGCCTAAGCCAACATTCAGTCCATACCACACAGATAGTCATTTTATGTATGTTTTCAAAGGTTAAAATACAAATTTAAATAAGTAGGTGATTTCCAAACACTTCAAAGACCTAAAGAATATGGTATTTAAATATTTAATATCCTAGGAATTTTCATGTCAGAGAGTCATGTTTTCTCTTGCCAGCACCAATTTACTTCATAAAAGGATGATGGGCATCAAAGAAACACCATATGGAGTTTTTTTAGTGTGAATGTTTAATGGTCTTAATAATAAAAACCCAAAATGAGATATTGGGTGGCAAAGGCTGAAAGAGTAAAGAAGTAAAGCAGCAGGACACCAGAGTTCTTACCTCTACTAAATCCTCAGTACATTGGAGGCAAGATCCTTTCTCTGGGTTCACCTTCTTATTTAGCTTCTCTAGAATCACAAATAATAAGCTCAATGACCTTTATTTATGGCTAGAATCCACTTATGTGTGAGTACATTCCATATTCATCTTTTTGTGTCCGGGTTACCTCACTCAGGATAGTGTTTTCTATTTCCATCCATTTGCATGCAAAATTCAAGATGTCATTATTTTTTACCGCTGAGTAGAACTCTAAAGTATATATGTGTCACATCTTCTTTATCCATTCTTCTATTGAGGGACAACTAGGTTGTTTCCAGGTTCTGGCTATTACAAATAGTGCTGCTATGAACATAGTTGAACAAATGCTTTTGTAGTGTGATTGGGCATCTCTTGGGTATATTCCCAAGAGTGGAATTGCTGTATCCTGAGGTAGGTTGACTCCCAGTTTCCTGAGAAACCTCCACACTGATTTCCAAAGTGGTTGCACAAATTTGCATTCCCACCAACAATGAGTGAATGAATGTTCTCCTTACTCCACAACCTCTCCAGCATAGGCTATCATTAGTGTTTTTTATTTTAGCCATTCTGACCGGATGTAAGATGGAATCTCAAAGTTGTTTTGATTTGCATTTTCATGATCACTAAGGTGGTTGAGCATGACCTTAAGTGTCTTTTGGCCATTTGAACTTCTTCTGTTTAGAATTCTCTGTTCAGTTCAGTACCCCATTTTTTTAATTGGGTTAATTAGAGTTTTAATGTCTAGTTTCTTGAGTTCTTTATATATTTTGGAGATCAGACCTTTGTCTGATGCGGGGTTGCTGAAGATCTTCTCCCATTCAGTAGGTTGCATTTTGTCTTAGTGACAGTGTCCTTTGCTTTACAGAAGCTTCTCAGTTTCAGGAGGTCCCATTTATTCATTGTTGCTCTTATTGTCTATGCTACTGGGGTTATACGTAGGAATTGGTTTCCCGTGCCCATGTGTTGCAGACTGCTTCCCACTTTCTCTTCTATCAGGTTCAGCGTGGTCAGATTTATATTGAGGTCTTTAATCCATTTGGACTTGAGTTTCTAATCATTTATCATAGATATATTAGTATTTACTCACTGTGACCCAGAGAGTAAATTTAATTTAGCAGTAAGAATAATTTTATTTACTAATATTTGAACTTGTATAGACTCTTCAGCTTTTCAATTATTCATTCAAAACATCACTTTTTGGTTTATTATGACACTGTTTATTCTCTATTTGTTTTTTTTTTTTTTTTTTTTGATACAAGGGTTTCTGGTTGTCCTGGAACTAACTCTGTCCTAGAACCAGGCTGGCCTAGAATTCATAAAGATCAGCCTGCCTCGCCCCGACCCCAGCCCTGGGATTAAACACATGTGGTACCACACCCGGCACTGTTTACTATCTTAAGAGAAATAGCCAGGTGGTGGTGGTGCAGACCTTTGATCCCAGAACTTTGGAGACAGAAGCAGGTGGATCTCTTTAAGTTTAAGGTAAGTTTAGTCAAAAAGAGATATTTTCAGGACAGGCACCAAAGTTATTCAGAGAAACTATTTCAAAAAATTTCATACATACCTACGTGTGTGGGTATGCATGTAGGTATGTATCTAAAATCCCTGAGTTTTGCATATGCCAATAACTTTTAGAGTTCCTGTTATTCGTTCCTTGTATGATTGATATCCAGGTTATCATCTAATTCAAATTCAACAGGAAATTTGTTCCTATTAGTGATTGCTACCAAATACTACTACTAACATATATTTTAAAATATTAATTCTCTTAAAAATTTTATGATAATCACTTAGCAGTTTATTTGTGAATTATACAGGTGATCATGTTTAATGACAATGAATGAGTTGACACATGTTTAGTAATCCCGCATCATTTCTCTAGTGAAATATCTGCCAATATTTCCATAGGTGATATTAATTTGGAATGCTGGCTATTAGCTTTCTGTATATTTTAAAAACAGTTCTTTATGAAAAGTATACTTTAAACATATTTTATGCTAGTTAAGTGTTGGGACCTATTGGAGTCCTGGCCTTCAGCTGCTCTTACCTGTCTAGAGACTTCTAATTGAAGTTACTAAAAGCTGTGCCTTGCCTAGAAGATCAGAGGATGGGATTTTCACCTGTTGGCCATTGACTGCAGAGTATTTAAGCCTCCACAGTGCTATAAAGGAAGGATTTTTGTACCAGAAAAAGAAAAAGAAAATTATTTTAGTTAAAGGGAAGGGAACTGAGGTATGAGTCAGAAGCAAAGAACCAAGAGTTTTGTAACACATCCAGAGAACAAATAACAAGAACAACAAAAATAAAGAAATGTGTCCAAAATTAGTGTGAATGTAAATTGTGCCATGAAAATACAAATTGTGACTGAATGAACAAAGTAAAACACCCAAAACTAACCTGCCTGTAATTGTTCACTCTATTCATAGAAAATCTTGTAGAGCGAAAATAAAATAAGGGAAAAACAAGATAGTGAGAAGGGGACACACATAGCTATATTTTCGTGATGAAAATGGACAAATGAAAAACTATTAAAAACTAAAAGATTTTAGTGCTTTTAGAAGAGACAGATGTTCAAGATTATCTAATTCTTGTCAATAGGCTACATGGAAATCCATAAATGTACAAAGGAAGTGCTAGTAAAGTATAAATAAAAATATAAATCTAATACCCCACATTAGAGAGATTGGTTACCTTACATTTATCAATGATTATCACTTAGACACCACAACTCTATAAAAATAGCCTAAAACCATAATGTTAACTAATGAAACAGGAAACAAAATTCTGTTCTATTTGCTTCAGAAAAAATTCTGCCAGATATCTAGGTGTGTTAGCAGAAGATTGGATGCCCCAATGTTGCAGACAAACCTTGGCTTAATATACAGGAAACCATACGTCTCTGTTTTGTTTTTGTTTTTTTTTTTTCGGAAGTATCTTAAACTGTAATTTCTGTTTACTCAGGTAATATTATAGCTTTCTTTAGTCTTTGATGAATTTGAAGACTAGATAGTTATATTTTTCCTTAGTTACAATAGAAAGCAAATTAAGTACAAAACATTGGACTCACAAAGATAGGATTAGTAATTGAGTATTTTCTCTGAATTTGCAAAATACAAGTGAAGTGGATATTGCAAATGTAATCCTTACTTGATACTTGGTCTTGTTGTATACAGTTTTACCATAAAAACAGGATATATAAAAGAGGATAGTGAAATCAATTCAGAATATAAGCAAGTATCTCCATTCTTGACATCAAATTGTACTAAAGAATGGTACTGAAAGAAAGATAGAAATTTATTCAACACAATCTAGTCAAAGACAGACAGGAATCTACCCAACTACAGATTTCGGGTTTGGTTTTTATTTTATTTATATAAACTGGACAGAGATATGGAAATAAAAATAGACATCTTCAAAAGTGATCAACCTGGACTATTGTATGTAGAAGAATACACAGAGATATACGGTTATCTCCCTGCACAAAACTCAACACTAACTGGACAAAAACCTCAGTATAAAGCCAAGTATTCTGAACCTAAAAAAGGAGAAGGGAATAACATTGAACTAATTAGCACAAGCAATTACTTTCTGAAAAGAATGACATTAACACAGGTGTTATGAACAAAATTTAACAGTTGAAATATCATGAAATTGAAAAGCTTTTGTGAGGCAATGGACACCATCATTTAGACAAAGGGACAAACTACAGAGTAGGAAAAGTTTTTTACCAACTACCCATCCAATGGAGGGTTAATATTCAAAATATTCAAAGAATTCAAAAATAAATGTAGATATCAAGAATACAAATGACCAAATTTAAAATGAGAACATATCTGAAGGAGCAAATTCTCAAAAGAGAAAACTCAAATGGCTGAGAAACAAATCAATGTTCAGCAGTGAAACAAAATCAAAACTAGTTTTAGATTCTGTCTTATACCCCTTCAGAAAGGCCGAGATCAATAAAACAAGTGAAACCTCATTCTGCAGAGGATATGGTTCATGGGGAAGTTTCGCCCATTGCTTGTGGAAGTGCAAACTTATACAGTTAATATGGAAATTAGTATAGTGGTTTCTTGGAAAAATTTGAATTGATTCACCTAAAAAAAACCTGCACAACCCCTCTTGTGCAGTTTACTCAATGGTCACTTAAATCTACCATAATTATATTTGCTCAGTCATGATTATTGCTGCTCTATTCATAATAACCAGATATTGGAAAAAACATTAACAGAAGAAATGATAAGAAAAATATGAAACATTTTTACAATGGATTATTACTCAGCTGTGAAAAACGAAAATCCTGAATTTTCAGAAAAGTGGATGGAACTAAAAAAAGTCATGCAGAGTAGGTAACTGGGACCCAGAAAGGCAAGATACATATTTACTTAAATGTGGATAAATCATGTTATGTCAATGATATCCAAGCAGAGAAGTTAGGTATAGAGTTAAGATCCAAGACTGGGATATATGTATCCCTAGGAAAGGGGAGTGTGATATATGGTTATAAAAGGATGGGTGAGGCACTGGAATAGGAATATTGTGCAGAGATATAAGAGAGAAGTGGGGAAAAGGAAAGGAATATGGGGGGAGACATTCAAAATGATGGCTCATTTGAGAGATAGTATGCAAACTTAGTAGAAATGAAGTGTCCTAAGACATGAACACTTATGAAGGATATCTTAATGAAGCTGTTAAATAATGGGGGTGAGGAGTCCTAATTCTCCATCTCTTGTCACTAAATGGAGCTTCCGGTACTGGGAATGTTTTATATCTAATTGGGTTGTTGGTCACACTATTGCCAAGGTTATAAAAATCGCAGACTATTGTCAAGGATGTACACTGCTCTCCAATACTCACAGAAAAATACCCTTGCTGAAGATAATACCAACAGATATCACTGATAATGAGAGTTGGGTTTATGCTTAAATAGAATTTTCCACCCACATGCTAGACGATGTGGTATAGGAAGGTACTCTGCATTTTACCAATGGAGAACTTAAACAGCAATCTACCCATAAAGCCTTTGATCTACAGTGGTGTCCTGCCTTCAAAATGCTAGTGTAATTATGGTTACAAGTTTGCAGGAGTAACCAATCAATATCTGATTTGTCTAAAGAGCTACTCCATCAGATATAACTTATACCCTACAATGTTTCTGTGAATAACATCGGAGAATAGATTACTCAAGGACCTGGGGTTAAACTAAATACCACTGTTCCCAAATTAATACTTAAAAACAGTAAAACATTACAGCTAATGACATACTGCTGTACTCAGAGGCCAGTGGCTTCCTGAACCATGTACAGAGAAGATTCTTCCTGTTCTCTCAAGAACAAAATCCATCCTCTCAAGTCTCCAGAAACCCAGGGATGCAGAAAAAAGAAAGTTCTAATAGCCAGATGCAAAGGAGGGCATGAAAAACAAACAAGAAAACAAAGCTAAAAGCCTAAAGCCCTCTAAATCAAAGTAATCTATGCCTACATGAACGCACAGAGACTGTGGTGCACAATCCCTACCTGCTTCTGCACCAGATGTGGTCCGAGAAAAGAAAGGAAAAGTAAACACCTTGCCTTATCCCTAACCCAGAAACAATCTCCAATCAACCTTTTGGAAATGAAATTTTCATTTTCTCCAAAGGGTCTCACCGGGGTAACAAAGTACTCTTAAAGTAAGGCTGTTTTCCCAGCAGTAGATGGCCAAGAGAAAATGAACTCAGGGGTACCTTTGGAGGTTCCTTGTCTTATAATGCTGTTTCAGGTTTCTTTTATTCATTTAATTTCATCTTATTATTTTTATATATGCATATAAATATATACTTTTTATCTTATCTTTTTACTGTATGAGTTGTCTAGCAATATACAGATATATTATTTGCATGTTTACATATATACAACTATATTATTCAAATACATGTTTGTATAATATATTATGGCTTCCCGTTTATGGTTGTTGTGAAATATGAGTGTACAAATGATGAGGATTCTGTTTCCTGTTCCTTTTCTTAGTTGTTTTTTCCTCTGCCTTTGTTTTGTTCTATTTGTTTGTCTTCGTTTTTGTTTTATCCTATTAAACTTTATTGTTAATATGTAAGAATTAATTTTTATCTAACTTAAATATGTGGTACCTTGAGTATTTTACATAGCCCTGTTTAAAGCATATCACACATAGTGTGCTCTCTTGGATTATATTTTGATTAAGACACTAATTTTCTCTATTTATTGAAGTCAAAAGGAAATTTGATTTAAATCTTTTTCTATCTTTTTTTGAAGATTATTGTTCTTTATATTCAAAGTAGATAATTTCACATAATAATTGTTATAGGATCCTAGTCTTACTATGGTAATATGTTAATCTTTAGTTTTACCATGAGCTCAAGATAGATTTCATTTGGTTTAGTTATAAATATTAATTTTTCAAGAATTTTTGCATTGAGCATTTGTAATAACTGTTTCTATAGTCTTTGGTATATAATGTCATTTTGTAGTTATAATTTTTATTTCCCATGATTTGAGGTCTTTGATTATTATAAACCTGGAAGAATTTTACTTCCTTTCATCATTTCTCATATTTAACTGAACTTATAGAAAGCAGTTTGTGTTTTCTCCCTAATTTGTAGACATTTTATTTGACTTTTTCCATGTTTTCTTTCTCTCTTTGGAGAAACCAATTATAGATGTAATATATTTCTTCCATATTTTCTAATACTAACTTTGGTTGTTCATTTGCTGGTGTTGTCTTTTGTTTTTCTGTTACTCACTAACTTAGCCTAGCCTGAAATTCTGATCAGTCTCTCTCACTCAAACTCTTTAAAACAATCTTTATTTTTTTTCATAATTTTATATGTTTGCTTTTAAAACATTCGCCTCTCCTCAATTCTGTTCTCCAAGATCCTTCCCTTATCTATACCCAACAATTGTGTGTCTTTATTTCCTTTAACCCCATGGAGTTCCATTAGTTCTGCTTACACAGCATTAAGTGTGAGGCCAGCCACTGAAGTATGTTTAGCCTACCAGCACCCACATGCTTAAAAAACCCTAACTCTCCCTCTCTTAAAAGTTTCTAATACCTAGTAGCTCCTCAGCTATTGTACTCAACTCCCACCTTCTCCTCTTTTATGGGGTCTCATCTGGCTTCAGCTTAAACCGACATTGTACATGTTTCTATCTAACTGTAGAATGTTTGCTTGTCTGTCTATATGTTTACGTACCGCACAAGACTATATGGGTTCTTTTTGGAAACTCTTAATTTTAATCTAACATTTCAGGGTTTTGTCTTTGTTTTTTGGTTTACAATAAACATATTAGTTTTGGTATTCTTCTTTTCTTAGATGTTTATAGAGAGTTTTGATTGAGAATAAGAATTCTAATTTCTATTAATGTCACTGTATGTGTTTGTTTGTTATTAATCCCCTATGCCTATCCAAGTCAGTCAATTGTTTGCCAAAATAATCCAGTATTCAACTTGAGATGACAATATGGTCTCTTCTATGCCCACATTACCTCCAGAAATATGTCAGTGCTGTTAAGGAAGCCAGAAAATAAAATAAGTTAAAGTAAATATTTTTTTAAATGTCCCAAATAAAATTTTAAAATTATTTTTAAAAGGTTTCAAAAATACATTTTCACTTTTAAAATACTTAAATTGTTATCATTTTATATATGTGTGCGTGTCTGTCTGTGTATGTGCGTATGCGCACAGGTGCGTTAGATTGTCCGAAGCAAGAGTTACTGGCACTTGTAATCTGCACAATATGAATGCTTGATACCAAAATCAGGGTCTTTGGAAGAACTGTAATTATTCTTAAATGTTGAGCCATTTCTGCAGCCCCAGAATGCTGTTTTTCTTACATGTTTAGTATGTATTAAATTGTTCTAAGTTAATATGGTTTATCATACCTTTAAAAACAATATGGATAACATTTGGAATGTAGTTTCTAATACAGTTAAATTTTTACCATATTTGAAAATACAGACTTTCTGATATAAAGCACTAGACTGATTTGGGTGAATTAAAATGGAACTGATGCATTTACAATCAATTATACTCCAAAAGCACTTTTAACTTTTCTCAGTGTAAGGATGAAATTAGAACAGAGTTTTAAAAGCTTTTTTTGCTATGACTGTGAAATTTATTTTCAGATATAAATTAAAGTGATCATATAAACCATTACATCTTTTTACCTTATTTTAATTAATATTCAGTACTTCTTATAATATTCATGATATGCTCATTTTAATTAAATATTATGTCTATAAAAATGACATCACTGCAATTTTATGTTGATGTGTATTTTAAGATTTAAAAGGATTTCTTGACTTCAACTCACAGTGAAAGACCTAAATTAACTGTAATAAATCAACACGCAGAACAATCTGCATTTCAAACCAAGATAACTCACATCCACTGTATATATTTCATGCATGTTCTGTTTTCAGAATACTAAAATACCTCATTATAGTTAATCTCTTTAATTCTTCCAGGATAACAAAGACTTCATGATAGGTCACATACCCTGAATTTACTAAGGAAAAGACTTCTTTGTATGCTTTGGTATGGTCCAAAATTTATCTATGTAAGTATTTTCTCCACAAAGTAGAATTATTTTGAATATTAGTCATGTTATTGTCTGTATTTATAATTTTTATTTTAATCATATACTCATATATTTAACAGCATATTATGTCCATTTAAAAAGCATCACTAAAATATTCCAAAAATTTCCTCTTTTTAAACTATGTTGATTACTGAAATTATCTACTCATAGTTGATAATACTAACTAAATTCTTCACAAGTAATTTTGTTAACAGGGAAGATTTTTGTTAAATCTTCTCACCAAAGCAAAATAAATATTACATGTCAGTAAGTGGTCATTGGAAATCTTGCAAGATTTTGTATTCTTAAACATCGTAATTCACATAATATGCTCTATATTCTGCCAAATTCTTGAAGAACAAGAAGAAAGCATCACACTGAATCTGTTTTTAATTTTAACATTGCAAAGAAATCAATTTATTTTATTGCTGCCCTGAGCACACTCTGCACTGTAAATTTACCTCCTAAATATACCCTAATACCCATTATTTATTTGAAATGTATATGCTAGACCACATACTCTAAATGAACTTTACACATTTTCTTTATTTTATTCTTACGGTTTATGCCATATCCTTAAGAAATTTAAATATCACAAAACAGTGGCATTGCTTTCCTTAAAAGAATATTGGCAAGATGTATTTTAAATTAATCTAGATTAGGTATTTTTCTAGAGCATGACTAAAGCAATGTATTGTTCTCTTTGCATCCAATGGATACTACATGATTATCATGACGTTTTATTGCTTCCTGTCAGTAATATTTTTCGGACTTAATTGTAGAATTATCCTTCCTGAGCATTCAATTAAGGTGATTTTTGGCAGACTATGAATTTGAAACTCTTTAAATTTGAATACTTCAGCTTTAGTTTTATTCATTCCAACACTTTCTTATCTGTAGTTTTCACACTAATATTAATGTGTTAGGCCATGTCTAGAATAGTATTTAGTGATAAACTTACTGACCTATAGTTTTCTCATTTTTATTTGGGAAATGGCCTGATTATGTACATGTATACTCAGACTGAACTTGATTTGCCTTTAGGGATTATTTTCCCCTTTGACAGGGTATCCAGGTGAGCTTTCTGCCACCACTTGGAAAAATTCTTTCTATTTCATATAACAATGCATTTCTTACTCACCAGATTCTTTTGTGTCTTAAAGATAGGCCTTGATTGAAAGAATCACATTTCTCTGTGGTTCTCTGTCACAGGCACAGAATAGAAGACAGGAACCTGCACAGTGGCAGTAAGACTGAGAGGGAGGAGAGAGAGAGAGAGAGAGAGAGAGAGAGAGAGAGAGAGAGAGAGAGAGAGAGAGAGAGAGAGAGAGAGACAGATGCCAGTCTGTGCTTTCTCCCTGGAACCAGAGAAAAATACATGGACCAGGTACACAGGCTCTATTATAGTAAGTAAATCGTATATCTATGGTGGTGTATGGAAGAGAAAGAGGGACAGAATGTTCCACGTCCTGAGAGGCAGATCACAAAAGGTGATTGCAGTAAAGAGTGGGTTTAGGTGGGTAGTCTGCTTGCCACTTCGGGCCAAGGTATTGTCCTTGCCTGACCTGAAACCATGGGCCAACAAGTGTGTGCATGTGTGCAAGGCGCTATATCAGTGGTGGTCTGTGTTAATGTCTGTGCCTCCTGTTACCACCAAAGGCTATGTGAGACTGCACAGAGTTGAGGCTGCCCCTCACTAGCTGCAACACTGCAGAGAACGGGTCCTATGCTGCTTCACCTACTGGAGTATTGAAAACTGGTCCTGCATGTCACCTGGGCAGCATGACAGATCTAGCCTTGTTGGTGGGACATGGCGAAGTGACCCTGATATCGTGAGAGCAAGAGGACTTGCCCCGCCCGTCTCATCTGCCAGGTCTGGCATGGGTAAATGAAAGAAGCCCTCCCCATTGCCCCTTGTCATCTGCTTCATATGACACTGCCCCTCACTGGCTGCAGCACTTGGGAGAGCTGGCCCTGAACCACACCTGAGCACCACAGCAGAGCTGAATCTGTTGGAAAGGGACACGGGTGATCCCATCTTAAGGGCATGACAGTGGGAGAGCTGGCTCTGAATCCCTTGTTTGTCATGTAGTTGCAAATGGGAGGGGAAGATGGCCTGCCCCTTATGCCCTTTGCCCCTGCATTGAACAAGAGAGTTAATCCTGACCCTAACTGACTATAGCACTCACGAAACCAGGGCCTGCAATTTGCCTGGGTAACACAGTGGATACTGAGTCCACTGACTGGAGTGCAGGTGATCTAGCCTCAAGAATGTGAGATCTGTTCCCACCCCTTATCTTCCATATGGTAGTGTGGGAAAGGGAGAGAAGATTCCCTTCCCAATGCCCCTCGAGGACTGTGGCAGGTGAGAAAGCTATCCCTGAGGTCATGAGAGCAAGCGAGCTGACCCTGCCTTTCTCCAGCTGCAGCACTAAGCAGAGTGACCCCTACATATCACCTAGTCAACACAGTAGTGCTGGCCCTGGTGGTTATAGGTGTGCAATATCTCATATAAGGTGAGCTAGACAGGGCAATGTTGGAGAGCTCACCATGGTGGAGAGGATGAGGGAGTACTGGGAGGCTGACCATGCCAGGAACTACCAAGAATCAGCGCTATGAGTCGGTCCATCTCATCATCTACCCCATCTATGATCTGCTGGAGCAAGTGAAGAAGCAGATCCAAAGTTGCATGATCCCCATCATAACAGGACATCCAAGATGAATCCCATTCAGGGCTCAGTATCTATCATGAACAAGACAGAGACTGTGAACCAGCCTCATTGCAATAAAGACCTGCAAGGAGTGATATATGTACTAAAGTGCATATAGTGAATCCCTGTAAAACACTTTCGTTCTCCTTAATTTATGCATTTGGGCATATATAAACATGTATATCTCATTGAGAAATTTTTACAAATATAATTTAAAAAGTTAATCTACAAAGACTAATAATAATGAAATTGGCAAAGGCCAGGACCAAAAAGCTTCTTCATTGAGTTTTATCATTTAAAAAGAACTGATATCAATTTACCTTAAAATTATTCCAAAGCCTCAAAGTAGATGTAATTAATTATTCCATCTACATTTATATTCTTATGTGACATCCGTTATTTTTTAATGATGCTTATCTCAATTCTCAGTGCATGTGCAGTTTGAAGAAGATTAACACTTTAAGTCGTCCTTTGACCTCCAGTACTGCATTATTTCAAGTGCCACCACACTGACACCACAGTTAAATACACAAGATAGCAATAAATTGAAAACATTAAAAACTTGATAACTGCATTCTTTTTTTGCTATTTAGATAATAGGATATACTGACTCAATATTGCTTGATTATAAAAGGTGTACTAAAGAAGAAATGCCTCCCATTCTCTCCACCTCCTCCCCCAACCTACCCCCCATCCACTCCTCAGAGAGGTTAAGGTACATTGTTCTGAGGAATGATCAAGACCCTCCACACTATATTCAGCCTGAGCAAGGTATCCATCCCAACAGAATGGGTTCCAAAGAGCTAGTACAAACAGCAAAGATAAATCCTGGTGTCACAGCCAGTGGCCCCGCAGTCTGATTCGGCCATAAAACTGTCACCCACACTCAGAGGGTCTAGCTTGGTCCTATGCTGGATCCTTCCCTGTACATGCAGAGTTGGTGATCTCCCATTTGCTCAGGAAAGCTGTTTCAGTGGGCATCCCCATCATGCCTTGACTCTTTGCTCATATTCTCACTCCTCCCACTCTTCAAATGGACTTTGGGAGCTCAGTCCCAGTGCTCTGCTGCAGGTCTTGCCCCTGTCTTCATCAGTTGCTGGATGAAGGTTCTATGATGACATTTACAATTCTCATCCATCTTACTACAGGACAAGGCAAGTTCAGGCACCCTCTCCTCTATTGCTTAGAGTCAGAGCTGGGATCATCCTTGTGGATTTCTGGGAATTTCTCTAGTGCTAGGTTTCTTGCTAGCCCTATAATGTCTCTGTCAATCAAAATATTTCTCTCCTTGTTCTCCAACTCTGTCCTTCCCCCATCTTGACTATCCTGTTTCCACAAGCTTTTCTCCCCACTACCCTTCTTCCCTCCTCCTCACCTTCTGCCCTCTCTTATCCCCCTACACCCATGCTTCCAATATGGTCAGGAGATCTTGTCTATTTCCTTTTCCCAGTGGGATATATTTATGTTTCTCTTAGGGTTCACCTTGCTACTAAGCTTCTCTAGGGTAAAAAAAAAATGCTGTGCCATGTATTATACTTTATGTACAAATATTTGTTTTTGTTGTGCATTTTATCTATTTGTATGAATAAAGTATTTCTTATGAAAAAAATCAAATGCTGTTTTTTTTGTTCTGATAACATTGCTTTTATCCTTTTTTATTTTTGAGACAGGATATCACTACTTAGCTCTGTGTATCTTGGAACATGCAATGAAATTAAAGGCATCCACCACAACATCTGGCAAATAGCCATCATTTCAAAAGTCTTGTATACGGTACTGTATACTCATTGCTCACTGAGTCTTTTCTATTTTCTATTTATTTTTTGTCTTTTTAAGATGGGGTTTCCTTGGTATCCGTGGATTCCTCTTCTCTGTAGACCAGGTTGGCCTTGACTTTGCAGAAATCTGCCTTCCTCTCCCTCCTGATTGCTGGGATTAAGGCATGCATATTGGTAACATACATTTCTTTCACATGCTATATGAAATCGTAAGATATTTATCTCTATTTTCTTGGCTTACATTTTGATGAATTGTTGTGTTTTCTTTTGAAAATGTATAATATTTGCAATGTCTTTTTTATATTTGATGATGTCGAGAACTTAGAATAATTAAAATACGTATTATATTTATTTATATTTTTGATGTTTCTAAATTGCTCTATCCCTTGAGTAAATTCAGATACTATTACATCTCTTATTCTAGAACTTGATTTATTGCTTTGTTTGTTTGTCTCTTTGGTGTTTCTAAAGGTCTTGCTATACAGTCCTGGCCTTCTTGAAAGCAGTCATGTAGATCAGGCTGACAGTGCATTTCTTGTTTGGCTTCATGCCTGCTGGATTTTCATGTGTAGAATACTCTTCTAGCTGATATATTGTACAGACCAAAATTACCACAAGAATATCTTTATTAGCACTTTAAATTTTGAATTGACTTATGGATAATAGATTTACTATTCTAGGGCTATAAAATTCTATGTTAATTAGATATTATCTTTTGTATGTTTTTTTCTTTTCATGAGGCTTCATTCACATTATGGGAAAATTGTTACTGATTTTATATAATAAAGTGTACGTATGTGTTGCTATTGTTTTATTTTACCCATTCACCTATTCTGTGATTTTATTTTTTATTTTTTAGATTTTGCCTTGAGCAGAGTACCAGTAGACTTAATTATCTTGAAAACTATTGTTACTTTGGCAGCAGCCATATTTTAAATATTTTTTTCTGTACTTCTGGTAAACACACATATTTATGATACTTTATATTCAGTCACAACTTCCTGACCATCTTTTTAAATATTACTCTTTAAAAATCCACCGAGGCATTACTACTCAAGTATTCAAAAATGAGATTGGATTCCTCAGCACCCACTCAAAAACGAGACTTTGGGTGATTGCCCAGGTAGTCAGTTGTCTCTGTCAATTGTTACACATTTTGGATATCTCTCGATTGTTAAATAATATTTATTCCCTTCTCAGATCTTTGACGGAGTTAAAGATTATATAATTGTAGTTACTCTCTATGTTATTTAGACTCCTTAAGATAAAATGTTTAACAAAAGTTTTGTTCTCAATATTGTTTGTTATATTTATTATTTGTTATTATTGTATATATTATATTTGGTTTAGTTCTATCTTATTTAGACAAAAGGGGGAGATGTAGGGACATAGCCCCACCCATTGGGGGCGTGTTCGCCTCGGGCTAATGTTTACAGATATATCTGCCAGGTGTGAGCCCAGCAGCCCTTTTCTTTTGCTCCGCTTTTCCTGTTCTCCGCGGGAACCTGTGGTCCTGTAAGTCTATTTCCTTATTAAAGCTGTATATATCTATATAATCTGTCTGCATTCATTTACGCCGCCACACTGGTGACAGATGGAATGTTTCAAAATAAGTGGAGAACTAGTAGCTCTCTGGGAATCCTCTTTCTACAGTTTGTGTACTTGTGGTTCAGTGATGAAATTATTTCATGAATATCTATCTATCTATCTATCTATCTATCTATCTATCATCTATCTATAGAAAGATAAATAGAATATGACATTCAATGTTAAATTCAGTCCCTTGTTTGTACACATAAACAGAAAACATCACACAAAACAACACACAAATGTCCACATGCAATATACAAGTACATACACACATAACCGCTTTTAAGACATAATGAATGTGTAAATGAATTCATATAAAATTATACTTAATTGACTTTCTGCATGTTTATATTAGATATATGTATGCATATGTGGATAGAGGATGCCATGAAACCATTACTTAGTTTAAGAAAATAAATTTAATGATTATTCCTTAATGTCTCTTATAATTCAGGCCACTTCCACCAATCACTGACAAGCTTTTAATAATCAACTTATGTTCACTAGAGTTCACAGAAACAAACATACACTTTTGTTACTATGCCATTATTTCTCTATTTTTATAGTCATTCAGTTTATTTTTCTCATCTATGGACTATTCTTTTAAATAAAGACTATTTAGCACGATGTTGTGTATTCATATCATCATTCACTTCTTTTTATATTTTGTCTAAAATGTGAATCATTGAATGTATATAACACACACTTGTGCAGAAATTTGAGAGCAAGTTTTTGAATGCATATACATTTTAATGTTCTTGTATTATATGTAGGAGTTACATTATAGTATAGGAATTGTGTTCTTTATTTACACTGCTCAGAAACTATTTAACTGTTTTTTAAGTGTTGTGTAGTTTTCATCAGATGCCTAGATGCCTAATATATAAGGATTCTGGTGAAGTTTTTTTTTTTTTAAATTCTTTTAATTTTACCCTTATACACTACTTATATAGCATTATCTACTTGTGTGCACTTTATTTCAAATGACAAATAAATGTGGTCACCTATTCATGTTTTTGTTTGTCTCTCACATATCTAAAAAAGGCCATTTTTTCTGGATGTTCTATGGATTTTTCAATTAGGGAAAACATTTTAAATATTTTAATAATATTTTAAATTTCATTCTAATGATATATATTTCAATATCTTATTTTAATAATATGGTATTCCATTAAAATATCCTCTTTGATATTCCTTCCAACCTTTGTAGGATAATATGTTTTAGTTATTTTTCCATTGCTTTAGTAAGACATTGCTTTAGTTTATTGTGAGGCTTAAAGTTTCAGAGGAATAAAATTTATGTATCAGAGAACATGGCAACAGGCAGGCAGGCAAGCATTAGAATTGTTGCTTAGAGTTTACATCTTGATCCGTAAGGAAAAACAAGAGATCTAACTGGGAATGACATGGGCTTTGGAACCCTAAATGTCTTCCCCCAGATATATGCTCCCACAAGATCATTTCTTCTAAAACTTCCTCAAAAATGCTATCAAATAGGAATTAAGTTATATAACCCAGGGTCCATTCTCATTCAAGTTATACAGTGCGACTAAAAATTTATATGCATGGGGGAATTTTTCTTGATGTATTAGAATGTCGTTTAGCTGTAGAGTAGCATTTCTGATTACTGGAAAATGAAGCAGAATGTTCACTTAAAAATTCATTCTGGGAGCCGGGCGGTGGTGGCGCACGCCTTTAATCCCAGCACTCGGGAGGCAGAGACAGGCGGATCTCTGGGAGTTCGAGGCCAGCCTTGTCTACAAGAGCTAGTTCCGGGACGGGCACCAAAGCTGAACCAAAAAAAAAAAATTCATTCTGCAGGCTGGAGAGAGATGGCTCAGAGGTTAAGAGCATTGCCTGCTCTTCCAAAGGTCCTGAGTTCAATTCCCACAACCACATAGTAGCTTACAACCATCTGTAATGTGGGCTGGTTCCCTCTTCTGGCCCGCAGGCATACACACAGACAGAACATTGTATACATAATAAATAAATGAAATAAAAAAAAACTCATTCTCACATGTCTACATTGCAAGTTCTATGCAAACCAAGGAAATATAGATACTTTTTTGAAAAAAAGAAATCAAACATGTAAAACTCTAGAAAGAAATGCTGTAACTTATAAAGATATTTTGTAACTGTAGAAATGCATGTTATAATGTGAATAATCTTATTTTAATCAGTGGAAAAAATACACATGTGCCATAATGTCTGAAAATAGATAAAAATATATTGGTTTCAGAACAAATGAGTTGAACTTTAGCGGTCTATCTGCCAAACAGAAGCTTAAGAAGTTGTCTTTCTATACCTTAAGAAGGTATGTCTTTCTATTAATTTTTTTCACGAGATTAATGTGAAGTTAATTTTATTGAATATCATATGGAAGGACCGAGCTTTATAAGGAATGTGCTGTGAGAGAAGTAAGGTTATTTGAATCATTTTTGTGTTCTGAATGCTGTTAAAACCATGCATGTCTAGAGTCTGTTGTTTCAGTTATGACATGACCTGTTGGAAGGGCCAGTAGAGTTCATAAAGACATCAATCACATAACATAATATATGAATACACATATCCTGATATATTTTTAAAACAACTTTGGGATATTGCAATGTCTTCTTTATCCCTCAATGATATCCCTTCTTTGGGTTTATTCTTCCTTTTAAGTCTACATTTCTTTTATTCTGATATTTAAATACATATTTAACCTGGTTTCTGGAGTCATGTTTTACCATCTTTCACAGGGTTTTCATTATGTGTTCTCAAAAATACCTTTGTAGTCAGGTTACTTTAATGGTGAAAGGTATCAATGTCTTTGTACTATCCAAGAATTATGTTCATGCTATTTGTTTCTTCATAACTATAATTCATATTTTACATTGTACTCCTCTCTACTATCTTTCATATTAGTTTTTGTTTAAAATTGAGAAATTACAACTTGTTTGGACGAATTGAGTCCTGGCCTTCAGCTGTTCTTCCCTGTCTAGAGCCTTCTAATTGAAGTGACTAAAAGCTGTGCTTTGCCTAGAGGATCAGAGGATGGGATTTTCACCTGTTGGCCATTGACTTCAGGGTATTTAAGCCTCCATGGTGCTATTAAAAAAGGGCTTTTGGTACCAGTGATTGGAGGTCCGTGTGTTGGTCTGTCTCTGCGTGTGTTTCCTCAACCTCCAGTCCCTTACCCGAGACTGGCGAACTGAATTCTAGCGCATAGAGTGCAGATGGGGGGGGGGGGGGCACAGGGTGCGGCAACAACTCGGTTCCACAATGCCATATGGGGATATGAACTGGTTGTCTTAGAAAAGGTATGATTACCATAACTCAATTACGAGCCCTACCAAATATGGCATCACTCTGCCAGGCAATAGTTCTTGTTTATTTGCATGCTTGCTTGTGCAATAGGGACAAGACACTTACAGAAATAACTATGATGATGCCCTTCAATGGAAGAATGGATGAAGAAAGTATGGAATATATACATATTAGAGTACTACTCAGCAGTAAAAAACAATGACTTTCTGAATTTTGCATGCAAATGGGTGGAAATAGAAAACACTATCCTGAGTGAGGTAAGCCAGACCCAAAAAGAGGAACAGGGGATGTACTCACTCATATTTGGTTTCTAGCCATAAATAAAGGACATTGAGCCTATAATTCGTGATCCTAGAGAAGCTAAATAAGAAGGTGAATCCAAAGAAAAACATATAGGCATCCTCCTGAATATTAACCTTCATCAGGCGATGAAAGGAGACAGAGACAGAGACCCACATTGGAGCACCGGACTGAAATCTCAAGGTCCAAATCAGGAGCAGAAGGAGAGAGAGCACGAGCAAGGAACTCAGGACCGCGAGGGGTGCACCCACACACTGAGACAATGGGGATGTTCTATCGGGAACTCACCAAGGCCAGCTGGACTGGGTCTGAAAAAGCATGGGATAAAACCGGACTTGCTGAACATAATGGACAATGAGGACTACTGAGAACTCAAGAACAATGGCAATGAGTTTTTGATCCTACTGCACGTACTGGCTTTGTGGGAGCCTAGGCAGTTTGGATGCTCACCTTACTATACCTGGATGGAGGTGGGTGGTTGTTGGACTTCCCACAGGGTAGGGAACCCTGATTGTTCTTAGGGCTGATGAGGGAGGGGGACTTGATCGGGGGAGGGGGAGGGAAATGGGAGGCGGTGGCGGGGAGGAGACAGAAATCTTTAATAAATAAATAAAAAAGAAATAACTATGATATATAACTGGATTCATAAAAGGAAATTAATTTCTGCTACCATGAACCCAGTCAAAACCCACAGAGGGAAATAGTTATAGTCATAGAGTCTAGAGAAGACAATTTGGTTCAGTTAGATACTGACCCAAAATAATCACACAGAAACTGTATTAATTAAAACACTGCTGGACCAATTATCACATTCATATATTTAGCTAACTCTTACCTCTTGATTTAACCCATTTCTATTAATCTATGTATCACCATGAGACTCGTGGTTTATCAGTAAGATTTTCTGGCTTCTCTGTCCTTCAGCAACTAAATGGCATCTCCCTGACTCCACCTTCTTTTCTTCTTTATCTCTATTTGGAATTCCACCTTGCTTTATTCTTCCTTCCAATAGTGTCGTGGTTGATTTTCTAAAATCTCAAAACTAATTTCCTAACATTTTTCTTGTAAGTTAATATTTTCCATCCATATCATTTTCTCTATACACCTTCTCCAGTATCCTTGTCACTTATTATAGATCTACTTTTTTATATGCTTAATATCTACATCTAATTTGTGTATACTTTGGAGGGCAACTGTCATACTTGATGGATCCCTGCATTCTCAGATTATCTGATATGGTGTTTTAAATTTTGCTGGTTCACAAAAACAATTTGTTAAACTAAAATAGCCGATTTTCTATTGCTAGGTAATAATTATCTCAATCTTGGCAGCTTAACATAACATTATTTATTATTTCACAACTATATAGGTGATAAATCATAAGTTTATCTGATTCTCAGTTAAGGTTTCTAGGCCGAGATCAGGTTGTTGGCATGGCTAACAGCTCTATCTTCTAAATATTATATTGTCATTCAAGTACTTGGCATAAATCAGTGGAACTTATATTGTTGAAGATCATGTTTTAATTTTCAAATCCATGAGCTCCTAGAAGAATCATAAGTTATTAGACATTTGCCCACTTTCTTCATGCAAGACAGAGTATATTTGATATTTTTCATGAATTGATTAGACATCCCACATTCCTTACCTGGCATTCAAGGTGGTTTTATAAAGATTATATTTAGTAACTGAAAAAATGTATACATGAGCTTTAATAAGGTTGGCAAAAAATATAAGCCTTCAAATTAACATCAATTAATTTCAGCCTCTAACTCTGCAAGAAAAATCCCTTAAAAATAGTTTCCAGGTCAGGGTATCAAAGAACAATAGAACTAGAAACAAAAATATAACTTCTGCAGTAAGTTCCCAACCATTCTAATCATTAAGTATTACACTGGAATCCTTCAATCTTTATAAAAATTCTTTACTAAAATAAAGACAGATTTTGAACTGCATTGAAATATTTTACTGAAATATGATAAGAGTTAGTCAGTATTCAAAGTCTTTGGTTTTATTAGTTTTGTCATATGTTAGAGATTCCAATATTTTTTATTCACCAAGACATTTTGAAGAGATTATTTGACTCATGAAATATTAATAATTTTTAAATTTATTTTTTATTTTATTGGAAAATTCATTTACAAGAAGTGATGTTATTCCTCTTGCCAGACAGAGAAAGAGTATAAATTCTTTCTATATGGTATTCAGGATAACATACAGTCAATGATAAATATATTCAGAGAATTTTGCCAAGTCCATTTAACACAAATTTCATCGAAGAAATCTTAGAATTCTTATTTTCTTCTGGATATATTAAAAGTGTTTAAGCTAATCATTGAAATCCATGAGATGGTCAAATCTCAAAGTTAGTTACTGAAAGTTGGTCTGATTTTTTATTCAGTGATCTATCCACTATGTTTTCTTTCTTATTATATTTACATAATTATTTGACTAAAATAATTTTATTTCTATGGAAGTCTTATTCCCATTGTATGTCTAATTATATGGAATAGCACATTTGTTATAATTGGCTACTGTACGTTCCAGTTAAAATTACTTTATAATTATAATATATCTTTATAATAATATTAATATAATAATATAAAGCCTGTAATTATAATATATACTAACGTATACATCTATATATATGTATATATATTCTAGACAAACTAAATGTTTTATTTTATAATGAAGTAAAATTGCATACTGGATAAATGGAAGAACAATTACATTATAATTCAATTAGATGGCCTACAGAGTAAGCTTGGATTTTACAAGATAACTGTATTTGTTTTCAGACACTCAATATGAACATGCCCAAGAGATTCTCAGAGAATAATCACTTCCATTTTATTGAGCGTGATTCAAAGGTTCCTAACCACTAAAGAGTTTATGCTTGAATTATTGTTAACCCCTTTCACTATGTAACAGTGAGCCATTTGAAAGGGGGAAAGAGTGTGTCTAATGTAAACACTTTTCTTACATTATACAAAATTTCAAACTTACTATTAACTGTTTCATATTTTCTTCAGTAATATTTTTCACAATAAAGTAAAAAATCATATTTGGAAGAAATTTCAGTTTCCAATAAATTTAATTGTCTACCTATTGTTTTACTAGGCACCTATAAAACTTAAAAAAAAACTTTTTTTAGTTAAGGCTTCTAAGCATCATTCATGATAAAAGATTGCTTTTACTTTAAACAATTAAAGATGTTTACATATAGTGTCTACATTAGTTTTTGCATAAGCACAATGGTCTTTTGAAAAGTTCTGTCCTCTGACTCTTGTGGCTTTGCTCTAAGCAGTGTACAAAGCACAGAAGGTATGTCTTCTCTGCTGCTATTCTACCTTCAGCCAGTGAACCACCAAAACTAAATAATGCATCATACTCAGAAGAGCATAGCACACTAAACATCAGACAGTTGATATCTGAATGTAAAAACCTAAACATTTTAGAAATATTTAGCATTTTAGCATTATCTATCTTTGTGCTCTTTGTTGTCTGTGGTTTCTGTCCTGCCCGGTTCCCTCAATCGTTAAGTCCCAAAGAAATCAGACAGAGGTCTACACTAGTTAGAATCTGATTGACTCATTAGCTCAGGCTTCTTAACTCTTATAACTTATATTAGCCCATTATTCTTGTCTATGCTAGCCATATGGCTTAGTACCTTATTCAAATCTTATTTCTTCTGTGGCTGGGACAGGACTGCAGACTAGGACTTCCTTCTTCCCAGAATTCTCCTGTTCTCATTGACCCACCTCTACTTTCTGTCTGGTTGTCCTGCTTTTACTTCCTACCTGGCTTTAAATTATATTATTTAAAATATAATTGACAGAATACAGACCATTGTCTGAGAGCAGCCCTTAACAGATTGGATAGTGATATAATTTAAAGGTTTTAAAATACAATTATGATAAATTTGTTATATTTTTAGGATGATCTTCTCACTCCAAATCCTACAGATGGTATATATAAATCAAGTGTTAAAAATGCCCTTTTATTTTTTTGGTGTCAGTACCTTCTGTTCTTCTCTTCTTTCACTTCTTAGACTCATCCCTGTCTCCTTTTCTTCAAATTTTTCCTCCCTTTTGCTAATAGTACACATATTTAATATGCTCATATTTGTTAAATCATAGCACAAAACTGTCAGTGGTACTTCTAAAATCCAGGTTTTATAATTAATTACTCATGAATTTTTCTTATATTCTTTTTTTCAAACTTGCATCCATTAGGAAACTTCATGTAAATATGTTTTCTCATCATAAGAATATTTGTTTTAAAACATTAAATATGTGTCAATTTCATTGCAGGTATACAGTTGTCAACTCATATGTAAACAAAATGTTATGACTGGCTGCTCCACATTCCTGCCAACCTGCTTCTCTGACTATGATATATTATATTTATTCCCCTAAACCACGGACAAACTTACTAATTTTTTTAACTTAGTTATTTAATTTTTTTATTCCAGGAAAAAATGATACTAAGGTTTTTGTTTGTTTGTCTTGGCTGTAACAAGCATTATCATGTTCTCAGACTTTCTGATGGAATTGCAGTGATGGTGTTGAAGATTTTTGAGCTATTGGCTATAAAACATCTAGAATACATTAAATAATACCTAACAGGGAACCGTGAAAATTAGATTTTTGATGCAAACATGTTGCAGGGAAGAAGCTTGTTTGTCCCAGATGCCCAGAACCGAAATAATCACACAGAAATTGTATTAAAACACTGCTTGGCCTATTAGCTCTAACTTCTTTAACTTATTGGTTGACTCTTACATCTTAATTTAACCCATCTTCATTAATCTGGGTCTCACCACGAGGTTGTGGCCTACTAGCAAAGTTTCAGCATGTCTCTGGAGGCAGATCCATGGCCTCTCTCTCTCTCTCTCTCTCTCTCTCTCTCTCTCTCTCTCTCTTTCTTGTGCCAGCATCCAGTTTAGTTTTCTCCACCCACATAAGTCCTGAGTGAATATAAAATATAATACAAAATTTTATTTCCCTTAGAAATTTTCGCAGGAGTTGATATGACTTATTTAAAGGTAAGACATTTATAGTCTTAAAAGGCTTTGAATGAATCATGTGAATTAATACCATAGTAGCATCCTGTCTATGATTCTGAAACTATTGTGTACTAATATGCATAAATCAGAAGCTAAATTGAATAATCATAAGCTTGGTAGAACTTTAGAAATAATATTAACTCAAACCACCTATTGAGCAAACTTGGAAGATGTATTACATAATCAAATTTAAGATGCACAATTTATTGTCTCAGACTATTTTTTAACCTAGATAACACACAATGTTTTTTAATTAAAGCATAAACTTTCATGTCTGACTCCAGTTGATAGCTTCTTTTTTTATTATTACATGTGGTGTGTGTGTGTGTCTGTAAAATTAAACCCATTCTATATTAACCTGTCCATTAATATTTCTGATTTCCATGTCTTGTTTATATAGCCATTTTTTAAAAAGAAACATCCTGATATTCTTGGCTCTTATTTTCACACTGGCCCCTCTTGTGTAATATTTCATGAGCTAAAGATGCAGGCGCTATTATGTAGATATATGCACTGGGCCTAGGATACCCACAAACTTTGGATGGTTGCATTATGTCTAGTTGTGGTTTTCTGTGATAATATCCAATTGCATTAAAGAGAAGCTTCCTCCATTTCCCCATCCATAAAATCATATCTATAAGAATTAAATGAGTTACTAACTATGAAACACTTAAACCATTACACAGACACAGATAAAATTTAAAAAATATAAGATATTGCTGGATGCATATCATTTTATTTTTCTGTTCTGTCTGATGCTTTTCAAATATATACATCACAATATCCTCATTTCACATGGTGTTGATAGCACTTACATAGTCTATCATAGTTCATAGTCTAAACACTTTGAAATCTAGGTCAGTTTTACAAGTTCACAGCCTATATGAACTACATAATGGCACACATTCTCAAAGACTGAAACAACATAAATCATATTTGTCCTTTAAGATGTGTTAATTACAAACTACAAGAGATTGCTGTATGCATATAATTTTATTTTTTCTGTTCTGTCTGTTACAGAAAGAAAAAGATAGTCACAGTCTTCTGTCACTGTACACTAACTGGCGAATGAATTTCATTGTTCTCCTAATATAAAATGGAAATATATATCATAATTTATTTGACAACTTTATAAAGAAATAAATAACAAATTTAGTTGATTATATAGGATTATATTAAAACTAAAATAATATCCTAATCAAATTCTATCATAAATCTGTCTCATTTAGATCTAAATCTACTTGAATCTTAATGAATGATAGATAATCACAAGAATACAGTGTTTAACGAATTCTAGATACATCTAAAGAATTAAAAAAAGATTAAGTTTAAAAATATTAAAAAAATATGAAGTTTAAAGTATGGAAATCCAATATGCTAATAATCATAATTCACTATTAAGTGTGGGATAACAAATATTTTATTTCTGGATAAAACTAGAGAATATAATGTTACAGTAAGAATATGTAGCTTTTACTGAAATAATATAAATAAATTTGTTTTAATTACTGAATGTTTTCACATCAAATTAATCCAACTCAATTGTTAACTTTGTTATAGTTTTAGAAAAGCAAGCAATAGCAAAGAAAAATTGAAATGGTAGAAGAGAGACTTGTATGAATAAAAATACTACATGATCATTCTTCAGTAAAATTTATGAAGACTTCTCAGAGGCAGGCGGATCTCTGTGAGTTCGAGACCAGCCTGGTCTACAAGAGCTAGTTCCAGGACAGGCTCCGAAACCACAAAGAAACCCTGTCTCGAAAAAACAAAAAACAAACAAACAAAATTTATGAAGACTTCTGTTTATTCTATAGACACAATGCAAAGATTAATGAATGGTATAAAAAGAATATAACATCATATAAAAGTCATATTTAATAAATAGCATAATTAAAACTAATATTTGACTAAATTATTCATTATATTACTTATTATTCAAAAAGTAAAAGTTCATAAAGAAAAATTAAGTTTGAGTTTATAGAAATCCAACTGAGTAAACAATATCAGTTCTTTGTTATAAGATAATTTGTTCTTCAAACTTATTAAATGTATTAAACAATTTATTTATAAAAAAACCACTTATATTAATGGGAGCATAATTCTGAAGTCTTTTCCAAGTATTCAAATGATTATTATTTAATAACATTTATGTAACTTGAATTCCATTCAAAAAATTTTAAATATAAATGTATGAAATTAATTCTGTTAACACTATTAGAGAATACTTAACAGTGAGAATGCATACCTACAAAATCTAGAACCTGTCAAGCTCTATATATTCATCTAAATTACAGAGAGAAAAAGATGGTCACATTCATTTTCATGTCACTGCTGAATTTCATTGTTCTTTTAATATAAAATGGAAACATATATCATAATTTATTCAACAACTTTATAAAGAAATAATTAACAATTTTAGTTGATTATATAGGATTATATTAAAACTAAAATAATATCCTAATTATATTCTATGGTTCATAGATCTGTCTCGTTTAGATCTAAATCTACTTGAATCTTAATCATTGTGAATTTCTAGGCAAATGATCTCAACTTAATACCTTTTAATTTTGTCATTAAAAAAGATAAATAACATTTATGCACCTCAAAGAATGTGATAACTAAAGGACATAAACTATAATTAGTGTATAATGGTGTGCTATTATTATGCATAAATACATTCTGTGCACACATGCTCAATTCTGGCTGAACATGGACTCCTCAGACATAACGAGAATTGAAAAAAATCAATTGAATATAAAAAATTTCTGAAGTATCTACTGTCTCTTTCGAACTCACTCAGGTGGTCTGATTAAGATTCTCTTATTCCAAGCATAAAAATGAAATTCAATTGTCGGTTTATTCCTGGCTCAGTTTGTCTTAGTGAAATGTGCCCTGTGATTGCCATTGACTTAAACAATAAATCATTAGTTTTCTCCTGATAGAAATAAACTTCAAAAGCCTTCACAACTGTTTGCAAATAATGATTGTTATGAAACAACAAATAAGTAGGATTTAAGTGATAGCAATCCCCCTCCATTTGGGAAATTCTGAACAAGTATCTTCAAAGAACTGTTAACTGCTACCTGTAGTGGCTGAGAAGATACCCTCCCCCACTCTTCCCTCCCCCACTTTTCCCTCCCCCACTCTTCCCTCCCCCACTCTTCCCTCCCCCACTCTTCCCCCCCACTCTTCCCTCCCCCACTCTTCCCTCCCCCACTCTTCCCTCCCCCACTCTTCCCTCCCCCACTCTTCCCTCCCCTACTCTTCCACAGGTCTTTCCTCCAACCCTCCCTCACTACCTCTTTCACTCCTGCTCCTAACTATAGGAATATTTGTGACATGAAATGACAGAGTGCTTTCTTAACAAGTCACACATTCTCTTATAAATGTGTTTGTTATATATATCCTCTAGGTTATTTATAATACTAACAAGTGTAAATAAAGTGCATTAATTTTTTAAACATAAAGCAAAGAAAAACAGGCTACAAACCACAATCCCAGAGAACTTAGACAACAATGAGGACACTAAGAGAGATTTATACATTTATTCTACATGGGAAGTAGAAAAATACAAGTCCTGAGTAAATTGGGAGCATGGGAACCTTGGGGGAGGGTTGCAGGGAGGAGGAGAGAGGCAGGGAGGGCAGCAGAGAAAAATGTAGAGCTCAATAAAAATCAATTTAAAAATGCATTAATTGTAATTTTAGAGAGTAGTAGCACGATATTACACTTACTGTTTAGAAAGTTGCTTTTTAAAATATTTCTAGGGGAGAGAGTTATGCTATCAATTTTATTATCCAACATGCTATCAAAACAATGTAACTATGTAACTTACATTTCATGGTTCAGTAAAATATTATGAATTATAATTATAATTATAATTATGAATTAAAAGTTTGTAACTTTTAAATAAAATTTTGGTGTGTGAGATACCAATTCTGTGCTGTAAAACACATTTTCATAAATAATGCATTCTATCCACTTCAAAACAACTGCTTTACCTAATGCAACAACCTTTTTTTTTTTTTTTTGCTTTGTTCATTTTTTTTTTCACAGAAGATTAAACTATTGAACTGAATCAGTTGGCTCACTGGAGTTAAGGTCAGAAGAAAGTGGATTGCTTATTTTACAAGGCTTTATTCAGTCTTTCAGAGATAAGGAAATAATGTCAAATAAAACTTCACAACCCCATTTTACTTTCTTTATCTTTTCAGTAGAACCCTCTGTCAGCCTTTGATCCTACTCCACTAAAATTTTCAGTAATTCATCTGTCCCAGAATGATCTGTTCTACAGCAATTTTGTAATTGAAAACCAGCTGGTAGAACTTCAAGAGACCAACAAAAAATATTTAAAAGGTATTTTCAGAGCTATTACTTGCAAAATTACACTTCTTCCCCTTAACATTTGAAGTATTTTGCACATAAAATATGCCCTGGGTTGCTTAATTAAAATGGAGGAGAAAAAGATTTTCCTACAACTTACCTGGAAGTAAAAGCATATTTTTATAATGACCCTGCAGCTGTATTTCTCTAGTGCTTTTTCCTTATAAAATGTGTGCTATATTCAATACTCTTTTCACCCATAGGTCTACCGGGCACTGCTAAGAGAAACTAGATTGCAGCTATTTGTAGAGAAATCAGTCCAGTGAAAATCAGGTCAGGAAAGCTGTTTTATTGGAGGTATAGCTACCCATAGAAGAGGACAGAAATATGAGCATCGCTCCTCTCAAAATAGAATATAATTTCTAAATGTTATGTCTATATGTTTATACACAAAAATGAAATGCATTTTTATTATTTCACAGTTAGGGTAGATGATATTACATTTAAAAGGAAAATCATTGAAGTATCAAAACTTGACTATACAAATTTGTATTGTACAGATATGTCATATTAAATTCCTTCTATCACTATATTATTTATATTTGAATTTTAACTTATTCAGCCCACATTTTTTGTTTCATTTTGAAGTCTGATCTAGAATTTATAAGCAGATATTAGGATGGTGTCACTTTGACGAAAATAAATACCAATAAAGATTGATAAAGTTTGATGCTATGTTGATATTAGTTCATATATCTAAAGAGTTTTGAAATTTTTAAATTAATTTGTAAATGCTTTTAAGATTTCATTATGCAGTGAGATACACTGGCCGAAACTTTAGGGAATAAAGAGTTATCAACTTACTGAAAGAATGTTTGTGTCTATTTTATCATCTAGATAAGGAGACGTGGATTGCTTTTTATTTACTCATCGCTGTAAGAATTCCTACCGACAGTAGCTTTTAAATTACCTGTACGCTTGGGTGTGGCCTGTTATACTATATAAGCCCATGTAAAGCACACGTCTGGCCTCTCATCTAGTGATGTGATTAGGTTCCAGGTTCCCGTTTGTGCAGAGGACGATAATCTGTAAGTATACCCCTAAATAAATAACCCTCTATTATACTCAATTCTGAGCTAGTGTGTGAATTCTTTTAAGTGTCTGTCTTCAATTCATTGTTTTCCCCAAAGTTTTTCCTGATCCTTGTATTAATAAGAACTCAGTAAATTGAACTTTAAAATTTTCTTTAAGAATGTTTCAATGTAGCCAGGCAGTGGTGGCACATGCCTTTAATCCCAGCACTCGGGAGGCAGAGGCAGGCGGATTTCTGTGAGTTCGAGGCAAGCCTGGTCTACAAGAGGTAGTTCCAGGACAGGAACCAAAAACTACAGAGAAACCCTGTCTCGAAAAATCAATAAAATAAAATAAAAAAAAAAAAGTTTCAATGTCATGTGTATGGGAGTTTTGTCTGCATGTATATCTATGCATAATATGTGATGTTTGTGCAGTACCCAACAAAGACAGAGAGGGCATTGGATACCTTGGTACTCTACTAACGGGCTGTTAATATCTGCTTTGTGGCTCCTAGAAGGGGAATGTCGGTGCTCTGAAAATGCGTTTATCAATGGCTTCTCAGTCAGCCCCCATTTTCAGCAACATTCAGAGAGTCCGGTTTGATCGCATGCTCATTCAGTTCCGGTCCAGCTGGACTTGTTTCTACTGCATGTACTGGCTTTTTGGGACTCTAGTCTATTTGGATGCAAAGCTTCCTAGACCTGGATATTGGGAGGAGGGCCTTGGACTTCCCACAGGGCAGGTTTCCCTGCCATCTCTTAAGGAGAGAGGGGGAGGGAGAAGGGGGAGTGGGGGAGCAGGAGGGGAATGGGTGGAGGGGAGGAATGTAAATTTTTGAATGGAAAAATAATAATAATAATAAAAAAAAAGAGCAGCCCATGTTTGTAATCAGTGTTCCAGCTCTCTAACCCATTATGTAAGCTTTAATAATGAAAAAGGAGACCGATCATTTCCAGGCTGCCCAGACACAAAGACTGTATTTATTACAACACTCTTTGGCCTATTAGTTCAAATTAACTACCTCTTACATCTCAAAATAACCCATTTCTATCAATCTGTGAATTGTCATGAGGATGTAGCCTACCGGTAAGATTCCATTATGCCCTTTTCCATTTGAAGTTACATGGCAATTCCTTGCCTCTACTTACTCTCTCTATCCATCTCTGCCAGTCTGATTATATACTGCCCTACTATTTACCAAAACAGCTTTATTCATTAATCAATAAAAGCACCAAATATATAGAAGGAAATTCCACATTATGTCCCCTTTTGTGTCTAAATAAAAGAAACTTTTAACTCTAATATAGTAAAATTACATATACAAAACAGTTACCAAGCAAGAATTATAATTACAATATTTAGTCTTTTTAAATTTGCTGAATTAAGGAGAATAGTCTATCATCAATCTGATCTTTCAATCCCACATGGAATAGGGTAGTATTCCTTGGAAGAATAAGACCCTGACTGTCAAGCAAAAAAAAAAAAAAAAAAAAAAAATTAACTCAATTTACAAATGAAGCAGGATCATCTATTTGTCCTTGAGTTAAAAACAACTTATGTGCATGGCAAAAGACTTAGAAATCAATTACGTATTACCTTTGTATACATTGAGTATTGACAAGGTATAACAGGGTGTAGGATTCAAACCGAGTCTGCCATAGGGGCTTGGAATTCCAAGGTTTGGTTGATTGATGGAAGATGAGCAGCATGAGAAGTCATTTACTATATAGCTTAGGATATGTAGTAAGAACCTCTCTTGAAAAAGAAAAAATACAAACCCATTAGTCAATAATGGAATAACTGAACTGCTGAATACTTTATTAAAGCACACAGAAAAATCCAGGAGGTGGTGGCTCATGCTTTTATTACCAGCACATGGGAGACAGAGGCAGGAGGATCTCTGGGAGTTTAAGGACAGCCTGGTCTACAAGAGCTAGTTCCAGGACAGTCTCGAGAGCTACAGAAAACCTCTGTCCTAAAAAAAAAAAATAAGGAGCACAGAAAAATTAAAATTCTTGTACACAACTGCCAAAAACAGGAGGAATTCAAACCAGAATAGAGTTTCAGATACTCAAAAGTAAATGAGATAAGGCATTTATATATGCCTACCGGTAAGAGAGCTGATGTTTGATTCTGCAGTAGTATGTAAGTTGGGGAATGAGGCCCCTTGGGATACAATAATTCCCTCAGAGTGGTTCAGCTGTAAAAGACAAACTAGTAAGATTTCTTAAAATACAGCAAACAAATTCCTTAATACTAAGTATAGAATTTATTTTCCCAGCATGTGGCAGTAATAGCTGATTCTCCTGAGTTTTATAGATTTGTCTTTCCCTGAATGAAAATTGTAGATTGACTGATAGGAATACTTTGTTATCAGATGTATTTTATTCTTTTTTATGTTAAAATGTACTTACTAGTTCAGTATGTGCGTGTGATGTGTGTATGTACTAAGTATTATATATGTACTTTATAAACATAATTATATATAAATATATGTCAGCAATATTGCCTTGTATAAAATATATCACTTCTCATAAATCATTAATAATTTCAACTTCGTTTTGCTAGGAGTGCATACCCAAATGTGAAAGCTACATTTTAAAAAGAATTTTAGCCACTTGCTAGGAAGTTCACTAACTTTGAAAATTTTTATTTTTAAAGTTAAACACCCTTTTCTGCTTTGTAAATTACAAATTCTTTCCTTGTTAAATTTAACTTTCGAAAAATAAGCCCCACACTCTCTATATCTGTGTGTGTCTATGTTGGTAGCAGTTTCAAGTTCAACCTTGAATCATTGGTGTCAAAGAGGAAATATATGACACCCTCTTCTATATTTAGCTGTAATCTAATATTGTGACAAGTGTATTTCATTTGACAAAATACCTGTGCTGCATGTCCTTTCTATAACTGGAATGATTCTACAGTGGGGATCATTTTTCATTCCCTGTAAGAAAACAGTCCCATGAATTTGATGTCCTCCATGATCAGTCACAACCCCTGCTTCTGTGAACACCAGAGGCTTATGCAGTAGTCATGGGTGGCAGAAAACTACTTTTGTTGAATGACCACCACCATGTATTCAACACAGGCTGTTGAATATCATCTCTTGATACATACTACCAGATTTCATCATTATATCTTTCTGATGTTCTCTCATGGAGATGTTTTGAAAGAGCAGTTGGAGATATCAGTTCAAATCAACACCTTGAAATCAGACAATGATCAGTAAACTATCAGATAATATTTGTCATATGACACACTTTTAAAATTACATTTCAAACTTTTTATCAAAACATGTTTTACTAAATATACTAAATGAACCACATAAGTTGTCATATGTTTTGGAATTATTTCCATGTATTATTATAAATCAAATACTTACAGACATAAATGTAATACAAATATATGCTATTTATTTTAAAAAATAAATTAAGTCAATTGGTAGTCAATATTAAGGCGATTTAATTTCGAATGAACTGCAATCAGGATGAAAACAAACTTGACTTTTCAGTGTTCTATGCAATTTGTTAAAATTCAAATAAACACCGTGGGAAGCCTCAGGGAATTACACACATAATAAACTTAGAAGTATTTCCTTGACAGAAAAATAAACAAAACTCATAATAGACTAATAAATTTAAAATATTTCTAAAATAATTTAACTATAATCTATTAATTTTAAATTTATGCAATATTGTTATTTAGGTCTTACTAGGTACTATATATTATAAATCATTGATTAAAATTATTCAAATGATACTTCTTGAAACTTTATTTATACATCGGTCTTTATTAATCTATTGAAACAATTAAAATTGAAAGGAAAAGTGACTATGTGAGTTTCATTTGGAACATAAAATATATCCATACTTAAAGGTTTATTTACCAAACCTAAGGCCCATGAGTGTCCATTCATGTGCCTCTATCAGCTGGTTTATGAAATAACTACTTAAAAATAAGCTATAAGCTTTTCTTTATAATGAATGTATTTATTGAGAAAAATGGAGGGCAATGGACAAGATATTCTTCATATCTATTGATTGCAATTATTGTCAGTATAACATTTATTTGTATGTTTAATATCTCACAATATTAAACAATTAAATAAGAATAATAAGTCAACAGTATAGAAAACAACACCTGGGATTTTTTATTAATTGTCAAATATTGTGGAAACAATAAGGTAAGCAATGGCATTACATTTAGTAGAATCCTTCAGTTCTATTTGTAGCAGGCAGATAATGGTAGTTTTTTTTTATGTCTGCATGTTCATTTAACATGCATATTAATTTTAAAGATTTATTTGTTTTATTTAACTTAGACATATATACATATATTTAAATGTATATAAACACATATGCAAATACATGTGCATATATCTGTGAGTTTCTAAAAAAACACTTTAAATGACTTCTTAATCTTATCTCTTATAACCTTTATTAAATGTATTAGTTAGTAAGCTAGAAAGATACAGAAGTTCTCAACTACCAGGATTAAATGAATAAACCCAATGGATGTAAGTTGATAGAAAATAAAGTCATAATATTGTATTACAGAGATACTTATGCAAAACCTGCTACCACCACTCACATGTACAATATGGCTCTTAAAAGTTGAAATCTGTTTTTAACTTATTTTCTCCTACTATAGAATTGTTTTCAAGTTTTCTGAATGATACATATGCATATCACTAGGAAATATTTTTTCATGTTAGTAGAGATAAAATTCTGAAATAAATTTATTTTTTCCAATTACAAATTACCAATATCCTGTAGATAACAGTTTATCTCTAATGTTTATTGTATAAAGTACATGTTAGTTTCAAAATTACATTTAGGAAATGTGAGGAAAATTGATAACATTTCAAAAAAATTTAAGGGAGATAGTCTTATGCTTTTATGAGTGGCTTAGATATTTTATTCAATGATAGGAACTCAGAGCTTTGCATAATCACCAGAAAAATACACTGTACTGAAGAATATCTCCCATCTAAATATTTAAATCAAGTGATGAAACGGAAGTTCTGAATACTTACAAAAAAAAACTTCACGCATTTTCTAGTTCATCTCACTCAAATTTTTGATAAAAATATTCTTATAGACAGAATGATATTAATCTTGACAGGTATAAGAAATTATTATGTGACAGCAACTGTGTTCAGTCATATTACATGGAAACAGGTGGTGGTTGATTTGAACGATGTGAAATTTTCAGTGTCTTTTAAATGCTGACAAAAGCAAACAGCTTGTCTCTTATCATCTTTAGTCATTCAAGAAGATTAATTGCATTTCTGCATGACAGACTGTATACTCTCTTTATTTATCTAAATAAGAATTTGCCATATAGTTTGACTTTGAGAATCCTTTTGACGCTTGTACAGTGAAGGTGAGCATCAAACTAGTACTTTGCTATCAGATTCTGGGATATAATCACAGCCATAGTGGATAACTGGGGACCGTTAGATTCCCTGCGATGGTTTCTATGTTTATCTTAGTAGAATAAAGATTGTTTTCAGGTTTTAGACTGACACACACCTACAGTGAGGAGACAGGAAGGAGGGCTTATGGAAAACGAGATAAAAAATTCAGCCTTCAATTTAGATTTCTTTATGTATATGCTGAACTCATGTTTAATTATGTCATATGATTTGACAAATTCTACTACGTTGTGTGTGTATATATATATACACAACATAGTAGAATATATATTTATGTGGCAAAGTAATATTAGTAGACGTTATTATGCATATTGGAAATAAAAATTCATGGATTATCGATGATAAATTAGTTCTCTGAGTGATCAAAATAAAGAATGTGACTTTTTAAAACCTAAAGTGAAAAATCCATAAAATTCGATGGAGAAAATACCAGATAATTGGTGAAACCCAACATTTTAACAAAAATATCCTGGGTAACTAAAAACAAAGAGTGCCTAAATGCAATGGTGGAGCTTTAGAAAGCATTCATATAGGTTTCCACATCAAGTGGGGATTGTAGAATTTCACTTTTAACAGTCTTTAGATTAAATTTTCTCCAGCTGCTTGGTTGCCAGAAACACCAAATATTCATCAGTTTTTAAGGTGTGTATAAAAATAAAGTCTTTACCACATGCATTTGCAGAATACTAGGATTCTCTGTGTCTACTTCTTCTAAAATTTGTTTATATATTTTTTAAAATAACATTTAAAATACGAGTCTACAAAAAAGAAATCTGATGCCAATTTATTTCAGAAGAACGGTATTTCATCTCATATTGAAATAATGAAAAAGTAAAGACTTAACGTTCATACATGTCTGGAAATGACCTAAACTGTTTGTAAACTTTATTCCCTTAGCATTCTTGGTGGTCAATTTGCTAAGACCCTTTCATTGCTTTTGGTAAAATAAAAAAAGCATTTGAAGTGCTGCATTCATTATATGTGTAAGCAATTTACATTTAAAGTGATAATAGTAATGGCGCCTTCAAAAATCATCACCTGGGTAATATGCCATGTAATGTGGGCTAAGCACTCTGCATGCTGTATGTCATTTAATCCTCTCCACTAGTACATATGATGAAGCTGAAGTGCTTAGCAGTTAAGCAATTTAATGGAACCCTCACAGCTGAGATGGCTTAATTTGAAATGTGAGGGTGATTTCTCTAAACTTAAAACATGTTTTTAGTCCTTTCATTGTCAACTAGTGTTGAATTCTAAATAAATATGTGTAGAAAACAAATGTAAGAAAATGTATTGAGGTAAAATATAAAAAAAATGGAGATATTGGTAGCATGCTTCGAAGAGATTGTTTTGCATGAATGTTGCACAGACTATCAACATGCCATTCTGGAAATGGTATGAGTCAGTTTTCTTAATGTATAATGCTAACTGTACTTTAAAATTGGGTGTTAAACATTTTGTCACATAAATTTCAAATTATATGCATTTATTTCAATTATCATGGAACAACATTAGAAAATGCAAAATAATACTGGTGTGGGAAGTCTTTCAGTACATGTATTGCTTTTATTGCTTAATGAATAAAGAAGCTGTTTTTGGCTAATGGCTAAACAGAACATAGCCAGGCTAGAAAAGATATATACAGAGAGTAGGTGGAATCAGAGAACCACCATGGAGCCTCCAGAGGGGAAAGATATGAGCTGCCAGCTGGAACCTTGCCAGTAGGGCATGAGTCTCGTGGTAAAATTTAAAAGAATAGTAATGGATTAACCAAAGATATAAGCTAGCTAGCAATACTCTTAAGTGATTGGCCAAGCAGTGATTTAAATAATATAGTTTCTGAGTGCTACATTTTTGGCTGGGTAGCGGATACTGAACAAATAGCCTTCCCCCAACACAATACTGCTTTGACCTTTCATTCTTACTGAAGCCAGAAAGTATCACCTCAAAACAAACAAACAAACAAACAAAACCTGCCCTCAAACTGTGGTGATAATACAAGAAAATGGGAATGCCTACTTAGTTCTAATGTAATAGCAAACAGGCGTAATCATTCTAGAAACCAGTGAGATGGATTTTCAAAGTACCCTAGCTTCCTAGCTGTATCATTCTTTGGCATATAACATGCATGCCCAAAGGACTTGATCTCCTACTCCCAATACTTGTTCAATCAAGTTCATTGATACTTTTTTACAATAGCTAGAAAATAGAAACAATCTAAATGTATTTCAACTGACCACTGGGTAAGTAAAAGGTACTATATATACAAAATGAAATTCTATTCATATATACAGAAGTTGATCTGCAATTTTCAGGTAAATGGAAGGGATTGGAGAATATTATATTAAAGCAGAATACTCAAACTCAACACTACAAATCCTTCATGCTTTCTTTCATTTGTTGTTCTTGCATTACAATATTAGATGTTATAACATGATATGACTATAAAAGGCAATAAACTAGAAGGAGACCAAGGCAAGAAAGGGAAAAGGAGTAGAGAACAAGAGTATGACACAGGCCTTGTGATAGAAGAAATTAAAAGAAGGATGTTTCTGTAACTGGGGAGGGATGAGGGAGAATGATACTAAAGGAGAAGCAAAGAGAGTCAGATAACAAAAGATGTTTTAAAAATATTTGCAAACATTTTTATAAGCTTGCTTTAAGTGTAGTATACTATGGAAATAATTGCTAACAAATGCTACAAAAAAATGTAGGGCAAAGTGAGCAATAGACAGATAAGTGTAGCTCCTACTCATCTTAAAAGAATTCTACATTTTGCGGTAGAGAACAATGTTGATATTCACAAATGTTTAAAATTCAGATATTAACTAAATGTGAGGTGACCTATACCATTTATACATCTAGAGCAGAGTCTGGGAACATCATATCAGAGTTGGGAGAAATATTATAAGAGGCAGAGGACCTAGAAACTTGAAGCAAGACAGGCAGCAACATACTTGAAATCTTAACAACATGGCTGTCTAAGTAATTTCTGCACAATGGTAATAGAAGTTGATATCCCAACAAGGAAAGGAAGAAATCCACAAGAGCCGACACTTGGATCAAGAGCAATTAATGGCTATTTAAAAGAGAAAATTGATCCTTTTCATAGTGTATCTTTCTTAGCTTTTTTAAACACAAGTTGTTAACTCTAAAACTTCTAACATCTAGGCACAAGTAATACTAAATGACTGTGTATCTTAGAACTTAGGTAGGCAGGGAAAAAGTAGGCTGAATGCTGGTAGAAAGAAGGGCAGAGTCAGGGAGATGCCATGGAGCAGTCACTGGAGATAGATGCGCTGAAACTTTGCTGGTAGGCAATAACCTAATAGTGATATACAGATTAATATAAATGGGTTAAATTAACATGTGAGAGTTAACCAATAAGAAGCTAGAGATAATGGGCCAAGCAATGTTTTAACTGATACAGTTGCTGTGTGATTATTTTAGCTCTAAGCTAGCCAGACGTCCAGGAACCAACAAGCTGCCTCCTCCAACAGGTACCTAAGGTGATAACATGAGGTAGGGAAAGCCAAAGTCATTTCTAGTTTACATTCATTTATTGTCCAAAAATTCAATCTACTCCTAAGAAAATGGTTAATTTTCTGATCATAGTTTTGAAAATAGAGTTATAAATATAGAAACCAGAGAGACCCAAATAGCTGATCTGCAAGTGGAGCAAAGATTCACTCAGAAATGCAAATTATCTTCTATGACAAATTATGTCATAATCCCATCTCCTTTACATTGGACATCAATTGAGTCTCACAGTAAGAAATGAAATTTGAGAAATGAGAACAGGGCCTCCTCCCTCAAAGAGAACCCACAGAGATGGTGAATAGGCCAATTGTCAATGCCAGACAGAGCTGTCCAGGAAGAAATTATATTTTTCAAGATAACTAAATATAAGCAAGCATATTGTACATTGCAATTTTATTTTTAATTATGGGTTGTCAGGAAACAGATTTCGATTTCTTATATCATTTTTCCTATCATCAGGATAGAATTCAAATTTCAGTTTTGCATAGATACTAAGAGAATTTATTCTTTTTAAAAAACTAGTTATACCATACTTAATTATTTATAAATCCAGAGGGTATCTAAAGTTTTTTTTCAAGGTTGTTTGCTAGAAGTCTGTCATAAACTGGAGTCCAGTGCTCAGAGTAGCTAGCCTCTGATTTCATAATGGCTCATTTTAGTCATAATCTACAAGGCTGTGTGTATGTCTCTTGAGACATTCCACCTTTTTACTTTCAATGACATTGAAATCCCTTCCCTGTATGTTCTATAGTTAACAAGGGACTAATACAATTGCTCACTATTTCATGTGTCATTTCAATTAATCATTAATGTTATTGGAATTCTTACCTGGTTCCTATCCATTGACCAACGTTCACCACACTTAAGTCCATACATTTTAAAATATTAAAATATATTTCCCATGTGATATTGCTGTACATATTAAAGCAATCAATGTGTATAGGTTGTTCTTAAAAAATATAAAATTATTGAACTAATTTATTATTCTTGTCATGACTCTAATTTTGGAAATTAAGTCCAGACATCCTTTAAACGATGTGGCTGTTGGTAGATTAAGCCTTAATTTTTACTAGATTTGTTCAAATCTTATTTCTATCAAATAACTACTGGATCACTTAAACTCTTTCTGCTTCAACATTCATCTATAAAAGGAGGTATTTAAAAGTATATATCAATAATGTAATTATTAGTGAAATAAATTAACTATTTTAAAATGTATTTGTATTAGTCGAGTGAGATGCATATAGGGACACAATATACATAATGAAGCACGCATGTCATTTGAACAATGAGGGAGCTAACAAGGGGTATTGCATTGCTCTCTAGCTAACTATTACAGTGAGAGAATATTCCAGTTGCAAAGGCACTAGAAAAACAGAGTTATGTGAATGTTTCCCGAGAGGATATCTATCTTAGAAACCTAGAAATTAAAAGACTCAATTGTTCTAAAAGCTCAGATTCATATTAGAATGAAGGAATTGGAGTTAAATTTGTATTCTCTTTTTCCTCAATATATTGATACTGCACCATGCCTCATCATGGGCTAAATCTAACTGCAACCCAGATGTAGAGAATCTATTGGTACAGCATAAAAAGTTCAGGTTTTCAATGTAGAGAAGTTATTGTTATTTATAATCGCTTTCTAGAGGATCAAACAAACAGGTTTATAGTTAGTATGCCCTGCCTGAAATACAGTGTTCTTTTTATATGATTTTTCCTAAGGAGATGTGTACAATTAATTCACTGCAGATGGAGTACTGAATTTAGAATAAAGATATACCTTATCTCTTGCTCTTGAACCAATGAGTTTGTTGGGTTTATTTACAGAACATGGATGACTCAAAGGCAAATGGAGAAGAGGCTGGTGTGATGATTCACACACCCTGCATCCTAGGAATTTACTGCCTAACAGGCAGGCGGCTTTCTCTGAAGCACTGCCTCTACCTAACAAGTGCTTACTTTTGGGGGAGGAATGGTGAGTTGTGTATTTTCCAAGTTTTATCATTATAATTATGCTTTTTAAAAAAATTTTGAGATAATAATTACACCCATCCCCCTGCCATTTCTTCCTTCCAAATTCATATACCTCCTTGCTCTCTCATTCATGATAGATTTTTTTCCTTTAATCTTTGTTAAAGATCATGGGTTTGTGTTTCAAAATGCATAAATATAACCGTCCTAGTCTGTGTAACGTTGCTTGTGTGTATACGTGTTCAGAATTAACTACTTGCTCTCAGCCTTATTTAGGTGGCTATAGTTCTCTCTGTAGAGTTGAGATATCTTGAGCTTCATCCTGATCCCTGCCATCTCCCCATCTACATTAGTATGACTACTGGTGTTATCCTTCAAACTTGGTGAGGTCTCAATTCCCTTAGCTTCATAAGTCTTTAGAACCTCCATCTTCTCTTCATTTGGGAATGTTATAATCCAAAGAGAGAGATACACTGCACTTGTAATATTGTAATTTATTAAATTATGCTCATCAAGATGATGTTCATGGACTTAACCTTCGAAAGGGTAACAAGTTCCCAATAAGCTATTGTATTGATAAGTTGCTTTACCTTGATTATTTCTTTGCAGTAATATAACAGAACTAAGGAAATAGTGTGACTTATGAATGAAACCTGAGATTTTACTTGTCCTCTGCTGGTATGCAGGGAATGCTGGTTATCCACCATAAACAGCAATTTTTATTTAAGGATTTATAGTTTCTCATTTTTAAAGTATATGTACACATGCATGCATGTGTGTATAGGGAGAGGATATGTGCACATGATTGCAGAGGACTTCCTGAAACTGGAGTTATAGGGTTTTGAGACCCACCAGTATAGACCTTTCCCTATCCATTGCTGAATTAATTATCTAAAATATTTATATAGGCATAATTTAAAACAAAATAATTGCCTAAACTCTCTTTTTCTCACTTCTATTTCTTCTAATTACAGATTTTTTTTTATTGGAAGTCTCACAACGTTGTCCTGGATTTAATCTATGTTCCATTATTTGCAGGTTTGAATTTATACCCTAATTTTAGGTTTCATAGTCCAATTCCTACCATCCTAGGTGCCATATCAGAAAAGGTGATCTAATTACATCAAATTGATTATTGAATAATTAGATGTCCATTAGCACTAAAGTGATACTTGTAGAAAAAGTGATCAAGTTGTTTTCTATTATTTATTTTGTAATTTAATTGTAACTTCTGAAATTATTGCCATTTTGGCAAAGCTGTCCAAAATCCACATTCACTTTCCTCAACATTTTTCTCTTCTGTTAGTTACCACAATCATGACTCATTTTATCTTTAATGAGAATGTCTCTCTAAGGAACCTTCTATTCTATTTCTCTATAATTCTTTTCTTTAATGGTCTTTTAATCTCTCAGTAAATCAGTGATGCTTGAAGCATTGGAATATATATATATATATATATATATATATATATATATATATATATCACATTGATTCCTTAATATAATTAATGCAAGGACAATCTGGCATATAGGAGCAAATCAGTGCACCAAAGATGCAGTTTCTTACCAAGATAACACACAAAATGAAACTTAAATTGGGACCAAGAAAACTAGCTCCAGAGTTTTTCTTCCGTATGGGCATTTGTTAACAACTCTTCTCCTTCAATGTGTGAGTATAACTTGTAATAGACTCCACAATGTGTGGAAGGACAAGCTGTGAAGCTTTCTTAATAACAAGGAAGTTCAGAATAGCCAGGAAAAAAAATGAGCCTTCCTTGACTAACCCAGGGTTCTCTTATATTCTTTGGTTTTGCATCTTTTTCCCAATGCAAAATCTTATAGAGAAAAATGGGACAAAGCCGGAAACCAAAATTAGGTTTCTATAAAATTGGAAGGCAGAAGCTCTCAGACACTGCGCTGGAACAATGACACTAAGGCCCACAGAACTGTAGGTAATGAGGGTCATGTTCAAGTACCAGCTACTTATTCAAAAAAATAAAAAAGTTCACGATAAATCAGATTGTGAAATTGGAACTCGTTATCACTCCCCTAAATGAAATGAAAGTGCAGCTAAATGTATAAAGATAGCTATATTCTATGCTACATTATAATGAGGTGGTGATTGACACACCAGGACCATACTTGGGATTTTTGCAAAGCAGAATGCCACATAATAAACTTTTAAGAATTGACTTTTTACCACAATGTTCTACCAAAATTACTGGTCTTTTGGATAGGCATAGGTTTCCTGAGAAAGTATATTGTCTTTTCACAGTTACAATAAAATGGAATATCCATCTGAGAATTCTCTCAAATTCCAATGAAGGGTCTGTGCTCTTGACATCTTGACCTATATTTAACACAAGCCTTTTAGTGATTTACATTTAAAATCAACAAATACCAATATTTGTAATATTAGTTTTCCTTTAATATTTTACATTTGGTTTTTTTAGCCTAAAAAATACAAATCATGACACAATAGAAATTGTTAAAACTTGTGCCATTTGGAATACTAGGCAAATGCCATTTTTTAAATAAAGAAATTTAAATTACTGCTCTAAAATGCTAAAAATAGTAACAAAACAATTCAAAGTCTTTTTCAAATAGCTTTATCATTTTTGTGATATGCCAGAGTAAATTAAGAAAAATAACTCCTAAATCGTTATTGCAGTTAGAACCTGTTCAAAGTAAATAATTTATTCTATTAAGAATTATTATAATTTTTGACCACTTTCAGTAAATATGTCCCTTTATTAATATTACTTCATATAACTATCATCTCTATTTATGTTTTATTGTGATGTATAAGCTTTGAATATATTCATAAATTTGTAATACATTTATTTAAAATGATATATCATTCTTAGTAATATTGAGGAGAAACATGAATTATCTCCTGGAAATATCATAGGTAGGCATATTTAGTGACAAAGGCTTTGGTTATGACATGACAGCAATAGGGCATTAAATTTGGTATATGAGTTCATAAAATAAAGGAATAAGTACATTCAATAATTTGCAGATAATTATAGGATAAATAGATAAATAAACAAATAAATAACAGAAAATCTTAAATAAATTATTACAAATTGATTTTAAATTCTGACAATTATGGTAAATATTGAAAGACCATAACTTGAATAATTCACAAACTATATTCAAATAAATCATATAAAACATTCCAGCTAATTTATTAAAGTTATAAATGAGCCTACCCTTGTAACTTGTAGTTAAATGTTTTATTAAATTAAGAAATCAATATAATTGTGATCCATTTAAGAATCCAGAGAACAATATACTTGATAGTATATATCATAATCTTGATGCTCAGCTGTTAGTTCCCTAATACTTAAGATAGTAACAGAAACCACTGTGGAGAACAAAGACAATAATAATGATGATAAAGATGATGGTGCTGATGATGATGATATGATGAAACATTTGGACCTTTAGAAATGGTCAACCTAGAGCAAAACAAACAAGAAAAAGATTCAAAGAGAAAACATAGGAAATAGAGGCAGATACAGAGATGTACACTTCCACACATACAGAATTTATTTTGGTTTCTTTTTATTTCACTTTATTTTATTTATCTTCTTTTTTCCTGTTTGTTTCTAATGAAAGAGGGAATAAAATTCTGTGGACTTAGTTTGGAGAGGAAGTGAAGGGGAGTTAGGAGAAATCGAGGGAGGGAAAACAGTGCTCAAAGTAGATTGTATTTTTGTGGAATTTGAGAAACCACTCCAAAAAGTCCCCACCCCACAATACAATATATGATTAAAATAAAACAAACTTATTTAGAATGCTAACAGGGCCACAGTCTCTAGCCAAAATCATCAAACATGTCATGTAAGAGAAAAAGCAGAAAGGCCCTAAAAAGGTAAAAACCGAAAATCTGCTCTATTCTGCCAAAATTAGATGACCAAGGTGATTTCAAAATAGTTCCTGAAAGTCTGCATAGCAAGTTGCAGGAGCCAGATCAGCAGTTAGTCATAGCTCCACAAACATATGGACACAGCTGTATATTTTTGAGTTTGTGTTGTGGGGGCAAGGGGTCAGGGTTGCAGAGAACTTAATTTCAGGAACTGAATCAGCGACAAACAGCTCTTAGGTACAAAAATGTATACCTAAAACAAAATGGAGTTTATTTAGCCATTTAAATTTTATACATATTTAAATTAATACATATATGTATCTATGTGTTTACATATGCATTTATGTATATATTATGGATGTATATATGTATGTCCTGAGATTATACCAGTACCCAACACTAGCAGCCTTTTCTTGGGAATATTTTTCCAATCCAGCCAGGGAAGTAGATCATTTTCTTGTTCGTACTTCATGAGAGCAGTTTTCTTCTGAAACAAAGGAGAACAAATACCCATAGTCCGACAGTATTCATATAGTCAGAGACATTGAAACACTCAACTTCAAATGAGATTTTTCCAATAAAATCTCTCTCCTCAGGTTTTAAGAAACCCTATGGAAAAGGAGGTAGAAAGAGTGTAAGAACCAAAGGGAATGGAGGACACCAAAAAAACAAAGCCACCTCAAACAACTGGGCCAAGTTCAGATGAACTCAAACAAACTGAATATCATGCACAGGGCCTACATGGGTCAGCCACAGTTTGGGTCCTGGAAATGAAAGAAGTGGATATATGTCCCCATCCTCAACCCAAAAGTTATCTCCAACTGATAACCACTTGCAAACTAAAATTTATTTTCTCCTAAGGAGTGTCACGGGGAAACAGACTACTCTTAAGGGTAGACTGCATGTCTAGCAGTAGATGGCCTACAGATGGCAAACTCAACAGTCTCTTTGGTATTTCTTTGTTTCATAGCATTGCATCAGGCTTCTTCTTTCATTTAATTTTTACTCTACTGCATTTTAATCATTTATGTCTTTTTAAATGTTTAATTTAGCCTTCTCTCATATATTACATAACAGCCTCAGGTCCCCTTCCCTCCACTCCTCCAAGCCCATCCCCCACCAAGTCTCCTTCTCCCCCAAATTCATTGCTCCTCAATTTACCTTCAGAAAGATTCAGACCTTCCAAGGACATCAACCAAACATGACATAACTAGTTATAATAAGACTAGGTCCGTACCCTCATATCATGGCTGGATGAGGCAACCCAGTAGGCTGAAAAAGGTCCCAAGCGCAGGCAAGACACAGAGCTACTCCACTCCCAATGCTAGGAGTAGCACAAGAACCCCGAGCTACACAACCATAAAATACACATAGAGGACCTAGCACAGACTCATACCTGCTTCATGTTTGTTGCTTCAGTCTTTGTGTGCCCCTATGTGTTCTGCTTAGTTGATTTGTGGGAGCTTTGATATTTTGTCCTCTTCTAATGTATAGTATGGCATAGCATAGCATAGTGTAGTATAGTATAGCATAGCATAGCATAGTATAGTATAAAAACACACACACACAAAAGGCAAGTATATACAAATACAAGTATACACAAAGGGGCCAAAAGTTGAAATTTCTCAGCAAACTAACCCTAATCATAATTAATAATTAATTTTATTTTGTTTAGCTTTGGTTGTTTGAGTAATGGTCTCTATGTGAGGTCTTTTTTTTGCCTGGAAACTGTTATGTGGACAAGGCCTGCCTCAAACTCTTGATAATCATCTCACAACTCAAACTATCATGTATCATGTATCATGTTATGACTGATGGAAACTTTTATTGCTTCCTTCAAAACAAGCAAAAATGATAAACTAGGTTATATATATAATAATAAGTTTGATGAAATTCATAGTTCATACAATATTCCTGAAGATCACAGAGTACCTCATTAATGTATAAACATATGATTTCTTGAATAAATATCAATCAAAGATTACCTGGTCATTTATATTTTTTCATTAATTACTACATATGTTTTTGTTAAGAAGATCCTCATATTGTATAGGAAAAAAAAGAAGAGAAAAGCAAGGGGGGGAAAACCCTTTTGTTAACTTATCTGCTGGCACAAATTTATAAGTTTTATTTTGTAGAACTGTATTAATTTATGCTATTACTAAAAATAGACCTGTTTAAATGATTAAAAGTCTATCATTTCATAATTACAATTCTCCATAGTTGCCAGCTGGTCTCATATTTTCACTTCAAATAAATATGGCATGATTTTGTGAGCATTCATTAGCAACATATAGCAAATAAGCTGTTGTAAAAAGTATCAAAAAAGTGTAGAAAAGTAGGAAAATTTTAGAAACACAAAAAGACATTAGCTGTAGAAAGAACATGAACCTTTACTATTACAGGTTAACTTTAATCTGCTTGGCAATATAAAATTGCAGGGAATAATTAACAATTTCAGAGTACATTTCTGTTTCTTCCATGTCTTATTTTTTTTCCTGTAGCTAATCATTCACATACTCCATAATTTCAAAAAAAAAGAGTTAATCTGAATTGTCTTCTTTTTGTAGGTAAAATATTATGCTTTCAATATCTTATTATTTGCTGCTCAGCTGTAAATGGGAGTCATTTGATCGTGGTCTAATCGGATTCAATGCTCAACCTAAATTGTGTTGTTGATATTATCAATATTCAGAATAATAGTGGTAGTGTCTGAAATACAATCATCAGGCACATAAGGAAGATCTCATCTGGATAGGTAGTTACCTTGAGGAAAGTACAATTCTCATCTTGTGTAGTTTTAGGAGATTTCTGGTTTTGATTTTTTTTTTCTCTTTATAGAAGTGTTTTGTCAGGAGTGAAGTGATGTAATAAGCACTCACGCATCTCTCCATAGGTTGCACTAAGCATTCAGTTTATATTTATTAAAGCCTAAAGACACTCACCGTTCTGACACAGTTAAAACAAGTTTGATACATAGTTAGTAGCATGATACCACAATTGTATACTTTTTGAAAACATGAGGTACCTTTTTTATAAAATCATAAACATTTTCTGTTTTCAGTAAAACCTTTCTTGCCTCTTTCAAGCTACAGTTAAAGAGATGCAGTGCTTTTCACACAAGCAGTCAGACGGTTTACTTCTATGCCTACATAGGGAATTTAGTCTTGCTTTTACACAGATGACAAGAAGTAATTTCACAATAAAGCTGAGCATGGTGGAGCACCTGTTATCTTAGCTCTTGGGAGGAAAAGTTAGAGGACTCAAAAGTCCAAGACTTTGAAACAAATTAAGTCATTGTGGAATAGTGTAGTATTCACAATTATGTCCAATTGTAAACTAGAATAAAAAAGCATCTCCCACAATTTTTAATGCCTATGGTACTTAGCAGGAAATCATATGAAAAATTTAGTGACCTATATGTGACAACAATAAGATAATAGTTCTACATTCACAATTCTCATTAAATTAAGTGCTATAATATTAAAGAAATAAATAGAAATACATTTAATAATTTTATTTGAGGTTCATATTATACTCAAAATGTTGCATTATAATTAAGAATTTCAAAAACTCATTTTAAAACAAAATTAGTTTTATTTCTATGAATTTTTACATGACCATTAGTATCATTGCACCAAAGGAGTTAAGAGTATAGGTGCAGAAAAAGTTTTAGAGTTTTGCTTTTGTCTAGTATTGTTTGCTTATGTGTAGGTTGCTATAATAAGTACATAAATAGAAGCACACATTAGAGAAATATTCTTCAATGTATAGTTAAAAATATGTTAAGAAGCACATCTATTTTAAAATCTTTCCTGAAAAATAAACTTATAAGCCATTTTCACAATATCATTTTGAAAATAGTGATAGCAGCATTAAAAATGTAATAATAAAACTATTTAAGATTTTGAAGTTTATTGTTTCAATAATAGTTTTTATACTTCATTTTCTAGTATCATAAAAGTCTATTATATAATATAGTCTATTATATAAGAACTATTTTCCTAATTTAAAAAGCAAAGAGAAGGAAAAAGTGAAGAGTATAGGTTGTATCTAATATTTCTTAGTCATAGCATGTCAGGGTAAAGCATTTAAAAACATATTATAACTATTTGGCAATTAATTTTATTTTCTCCATTACTGAGATTTTAAAGTTTTGTTTTTCTACTTGATTTATTTTTAAGTGACCTCTCTCATAAAGAGAGTTGGGGAAATTGGCTTATTTTTATTTATTCTACTGCTTATGAGATAACATGATCTTCCACTTTGATATAACAACATCTTATTTTATATGACCTCATTAACTTAGTTTAAATAATATTATGCTATCTGAAAGAATAACAATATACTCTAAAAATGAATGATTCCAAACAAGAAAGGTCAATTTTATGTTTTTCTTGTTGTTTGTCAACAGCTTCGTATCCAAAAGTATACCCTCAATAACTTTATCATATTTTTATAACAGCAAAGTAGTTTGTGTAATGGGGAATGTTGGAACGTTTATTCTAATGTTAAGATTATTGTTTTCAGAATTATTTAAGCCAGGCTCTCTTAAAATTTTCAATTCACAATCCCATTTTGTCTGAGAAATTTTTATATGACCCCTGAGGTATAAGTATTGAAAATAGAAATATGAACCAATTATACATGGATGGTCATACAGCTTTTTACTTAGGACTAATTTAAATTTTCAATACAATAAATTTAATCTGCTTTCTTCCTTTTACATAGAGAACTAACTCTTGGTTGGGCATATGATACTGCAGTATGTAGAGTTCTTTCAACATTTTTCAGTTTTTGATATATTCATTTTATTTTCTATTACTTTTAGAATGATTGTAGTTTAATATTTAAATAACTAACACTATACACATGCATCAGATTCAAATGTATTCAGTACTTTTTCTCCTAATAAAATACTGATACAGTCACAAATCAGGGAAGTCTTCTGAACCAGTAAAAGCTCTAACAATGGTGTTCTCTATATAATCAATAGACCATTTGTTTATTGTCTTGTTAATATCTGTTTCTTTAACTCACATTTGTAGGGAGAAGGGATGCAGTAACCTGAAGATAGCAATGTGGAAGAAGGACCAGTGTGTCAATACATCCAAAACCTCAGAAGAGAGAGAGAGAAAAGAAACAACACTGTCAAGTTTGAACCACAGATTACTGAATCCTTCCTTAAGTTCTGCCTGTTCTGAGTTCTGTCTCCACTGTTAATGATGGCAAGACAGGTTTGATTCTTATCATAGCACAGAAAGGGAATGACACAGGGACAGGAGAGCAGCTCAGTGACAAAAGCTCTGTCTTACAGGAGCTGTATATGGACCACTTACCAGGCCAATTGTCTTGGTTTGGTTTTGTTATTTCTACTGCACACATGGCAAAGGATCTGGGTACATCCATTTGTATCAGGTTGTTCTGCCTAAAACCTGTCTCTCAGTGCACTGCTGTGCCTTATTTCTTTGGAAGCTGCTGTAATACGCAGGCTCAGGCCACAGCAGGGAAGGCCATCCTCTCAGCAAGCACAAGGAAGTGATGACCCTGGGTAAAGAAGCTGGAGGCAAGGAACTTAAGATAGGTCACATAACAGGCACTTCATAGTGTGTATCATCACATAAATGTTCAAAGTCAAAAATAAAAACACTGCTGCCTAAGTCTGGATTCACAGTCAAAATTACTGGCAGCATTCAGCCTGCTGAGCTAAAGTCTCTCAGTTACCACAGATTCCCATTTTGCTCTTTACAAGAAATACTAAACTTCCATCTCTTGTGTGCCTAGGTTTAGGACATCTTCTTTGGACTCACTCGTATTATCACCCTTGCACCAATAATAACAAGAGACATCTATTCTTACAGACACCTAAAGCTTAATGCAATGTCGCAAGAATTTCCCCATTTTGGGCCACTGTATGTCCGACCATTCAACTGGTGAGTTATAGCTAAGATCATTTCCCTCAGATCCTACTACATACTAGCAATATATCACTTTTATTTTTTCCTAAACATCCCATAAAACTGATTGCTTCTGTACATCCTCATGGCAATGCCCACAGTTCGTGTCATCTGTTATATGACTAGGTTTCTTTTCATTTTAAATGTTTCTCTTAGTTCTTTAGAAATTTTATTCAAGGTATTTTTATTATATGGACTCTCAAAACTCACTCCAAATAGACATCATTTCCCTACTTATCAAATTTCTGTCCTTTAAAAAAAATTCTTCAAGTCCAACCTGTGCTTTCATATACTATTGTGGTTTGGCCATCCATTGGAGCTTAGTCTACATACAAGGGGTAGCACAATTACAAATAACTTATTTTCCCTTCCTTAGCATCTATTACTTATCAATAATTCCCAAACTAGGGGTAAAACATTATCTTTCTATCTCTTCCTGTAAGCAAGATGTTTTTAAATCTGGATTGCCCTCCTGAAATATTGGTACTTGCTTTTACCTCTGCTGTAAATCTCCCAATGTAACAACTCTTTGGTTTGGCAAACGTGCTATTCTTTGGTAACTATTTACTTCTTTGGGCTGATCTATGAGTCCTTGGGAAAGTGGTGGTGTGATATAAGTGTTCCTATTAAGGCTGCCAATTTAAGTGAGGGGAATGTTAAGATCTACAGTAAAAAAAAATGCTCTAGTAAAACACACCCACTGGTGAAAAGTGGCAGTAATATTGCTGAAATAACCAATCCCATTTTCATTGAATTAAAAGCCCATTCAATTAGATGAAATCCAAACCTATCACCGTTATCAGAACCAAGAACCTGTAGCTAAACAGGACACGTGCAGAGGACAACCCACCACAATTATTTTGCTCAATGGAAATAGTCTTAAATAGATCCAAATGCTTTATTACTAAACATACAGATTAGTGTGTCTCTCAACCCTCACAGATAAACTATATTTTGTATTAGATAGCAATTAACAATTGGTCAAATGGCAGAGAATGAGATATTTTTATTTTATAAACAATGTTGAGAATGACCCTTCACATAAATATTTAGTACAAAGTGGCAGAAACATCATTATAGACAACTAAGAAACTGTAGGATGTGTTTTGTCCAAAGTCAAAAATCATATAATGATTCGTTATGAAACTTAGGTCATCTACTAAACCAGTTGTGTAATATCTAACATGTGAACACAGTATAATTTAAGATACATTGATGTGATACTTGTTTGCCAAGAAATGATGTTGAGAAAGTATTGAAAGACTTTGTCTTTCAATATTCAGTCCTCCTGCAGAAAGAGCAGAAAGCATTCTGTGTGTGATAAAAACACTGCAACTTATAGTCAGGCTAACTCTGGAAGAGGTATTTCAGACAGTACATTTTGACATTTTCTGATAGTATGTAAAGTACACAGTGTGCTCACTGTGTGTTTGGAACAAACACTGCAGGGAGAGTTATGAGATATTGCATGGGAGAACAGGAAAAAATTATTCACTGATACATTTGACTGTGAATTAGTTTTTCATCTCTGTATACATGAAAACATATTATATTTTGCATTTATTTTACAAGCACCTACATTTAGGTACTCTAAACTTTGCAGGAGCATACTCACAATTTAAGAAGCTTGATGTAAGCCGTGTGTGTGTGTGTGTGTGTGTGTGTGTGTGTTTAATATATCGCAAAGTGTAGATTATCATCACTATTTTATCCAGTGCATACACACAGGTCAAAGAACTACAGTTTCTACGGGACATTAAAATCAGAATATTTGTATTAGGTACCCTGAAAGGTATTTGGGAGTGTGTGGGTGTATGCTTCATGACAATAGGAATCATGACTATGGGTTTTTAAAATGCATTGCACCAAGACAATTTCTTCTTAGGTTTGTTTTTAGGTGCACTACAGGCTCCTGCAAACAGTGAAGTGGTCTACGGCATGATAGAACACATAAAAATATTTAAACCTGCCTTTATTTCTACTCCGTTCATCTTTGAGTATAATGGCTTTAAATTTTATTGTGTGTTACAGAACGTCAATGATATATACCAAAATTTTGATGATGACATTTTCCAAAATTACAATAAGAGAAGCTAAATAAGAAAGTGAACCCAAAGAAAATCGTATAGTCATCCGCCTGGATAGGGGAAGTAGACAAGATTGCCGGGCAAAAACTGGGAACTTGCGGGTCTGGGGGCTTGGGGCTAAGGGGAAATGGGATGAGAAACGTGAGAAGGGGAGGATGGGAGGAGCTTGAGGGATTGGGATGGTTGGGATATAGGAAGGGTGGATACGGGAGCAGCGAAGTATATATCCTAACTAAGGGAGCCATCTTAGGGTTGGCAAGAGACTTGACTCTAGAGGGGCTCGCAGGTATCCAGGGACATGTCCCCAGCTGGTACCTTGGGCAACTTAGGAGAGGGAACCTGAAATGACCCTATCCTATACTGATGAATATCTTACATATCACCTTAGAACCTTCATCTGGCGATGGATCGTGATAGAGACAGAGACTCAATTTGAAGCAATGGTCTGAGCTCTTAAGGTACAATATATTTTGTAAACTGTAGTTATTTGATTGTATGGTAAGCTAAATATTGTATTATATACGTAATATTTCCTTTCCATGACTCTTATTATTCAGATATTTTATTTTTTTAAAAAAAATACCTTGGAAGAGGGTTGAAGGGGAGAAAATAGGCAGAGGAAAATGTAAAGCTAAATAAAAATCAATATATTCTAATGAATCAGTATAAAAATTTTACTGACAGTTTTTCTCTATTCTTTCTCTAATGATAAACCATTATGTTAGAATATTTAAACACTATATGATATCAATGATTTTACATTTACTACTATGTATTGATGGTTTTCACTATATTTTCTCCAGATAGTATGGTATTATATTAATAACAATGTGTACAGGTTACAGCTTATAAATAGACATTATGACATGATTATTAGTATTATTTAAGACTCATTTGAATTACTAATAGTCCAGATCGAAGATGGTTAATCAATGTTTTCCTTAGTGAACAAAGCAAAGTGCTTTAAAGTAATTTTGAGTTTTGTTAGGCCATTGTCTTCTAATTAGAGTTCATATCACAATCCCGCTTTTCTAATTATCTTGCACCAGAAATCTCTTTCTAAAGTAACTTTTATTTCATCATTATAAACACAATTATGAGTGTTTATTGTTCTCCAATTTCAAATATAGTTTCTCCTAAAAGATGTATTGCTTATCCACTGACCCCTTTTCATGATGCTGTTGACAGCAATATATTACTTATATGATCCACATGAACTCATCCCCTCCTCATGCCAGGAATGCATGCAATCCATAAAGTACTTTAATTTCCAGCACACTGGATATTTAGCCTAAAGCTTAATAAGCACAGAAATAAATTATTTCTCTGTCATCATATTTTCTTTTGTTATTTTGGCATGGTGAATACTAAAACCTGGGCATTATTTACTTCATCTTAATATATTTTACTTTTTCATGTTTGGTTGCAATTTCTCAAAACTTGTTCTTTTCTAATGAAAGACAGAAAATGAGTAGATATAGAGAGAAAGGAATGTAGGGAGGAAATTGGAGGACTAGAGTGAGAGGAAACTTTATAATCAGGATATACTTTATAAAAATAGCATTTTCAGTAAAAGAAAATATTAAAAATGTATAATGCACATTTACAAAGAAATGTAAATTCTTGAGAAGACAAAAACAACTTCTTTTTCATTGGACTGGAAGGAAGAATGGCTCTCAATAAAATGACAGGTGGGGAAAGACACAGGATGTATATTAGCACTCCTAGGGACTGTGCTATTTGGCAACAATGTTGGCTTTTCCTACATCCTCAAAACTACAAAGTTCTCTTCTATGAATGAAATAAAAGTCATGTACGATATAGCACAATACCCAATACTAATTGAAAGCTAAAGCCTTAGTATATTAAATTCTTCTTACACCAAAACATTACCAATCAAGTAATATGCTACTAATAAGGAGACTCAGAGTATGACAACACTATTCTTTAAAGGAATTTTTTGCACCACGTGCATACTTTTAATGTGTCTCTTCATCAGTCTCCTGTCTTTCTCATTTCCTGTACTTAATTCCAAGTCTTAAAGGTAATAATAAAATTTTCTGAATAAAACTCTTAAAGCATATTCTTAAAACACATGATACCTCTGCATGATTGAATATGTAACAGTTCAATAATCATTTAAAATTAAAAATTGTATCCAGTTTCTTAAAATAAATTCATTCATTATAGTCTTATAAAGTCAAGTCACAAAACATAAATAAAATGGAAGTTTATTGCTGGAGTATAAGAATAAAGATGTGATAACTATACCCTTGTAAAAGCAGAAACCAAAGAAAGCACTTGCAAAACTGCATACTTACAAGAGTTAGGAGCGAGTATTTTAAGGCACTAAAGAATGCTGAAACTCCCCATAGCTATTTGCCTTATAGTCTTGAAAGAAGGGAGTATATTCAAATGCTGAAACGGCAGTCCTAAAAATTTCATACCATTGATACCCTAATGATGTAAAAAGACAATTATGCTCATAGCTAACATTGGTGCTAGACTTTCTTTGTTCAGTGGCAACAGAAGGTTTACAGAAAGTACTGTGTGAGAATGCTGTGCTGTTAAATTCATCAAGACTATAACAATTTGCGGTAAACTCTAGGATATAATAAAGATTCAATTACAAACTTTTTCAAAGCAAAACTGTAGATGAAAGCAAGGGAGAGAGGGAAAAATGAGAGTCATGTAAAAAGACATAAAGATTGCGTGTGCATTGTCTGTATCAGAACAGAAAAAGTCCCAAGGCACTATTTATTTTACAATGCACTGATGTACAGAGAAGACAGGAGGAGCCACTCAGATCGATCTACCAAAAAGCCTCTGTCTACTCAGTCGGGGTAGCCAGGGCAGCTTACAGATATCCTAATGGTTACAGTGGGCCCAGAAGCAATCTTTTCCCCAGGATAATGACAACTTGTGAAAAAGAAAGGCAAATATATTTTAGAGAAATTCAGGAAATGCAGGGTTCCCACCAAAACTCATCAAGGCTTTATCAGGCCTGTGTTACTGCATTGTGTCTTATATCGTTTATGAATATTATCCTTAATAATGCCTTTTATCTGAAACTCTCTCTTGGGTTTTGCTTCTAATGAACCCAACACTGGAAAGTAGATAACATGTCTGAGTGCTTGAAAGGTTTTCACCCAAACCTAGAATGTGGCTCCCACTAACCTTCACTCTCTGTGAGGTCTTCATTCTAACTCTGAACTTCTTACAATGTACTCCAGATCCCTCAGCATCCCTGATTTTTGTGGTGGTTGTTGTTCTTTTTCCTTCGTGTACATTTCTAGCTAGCCTATTATATTTCAATAATATTAATTCTAATACCTATTCACTTATTGTTTTCTAAAATGTTTCTTCTGTATTTTTAACTGATTAGAGTATTGTAGATGGTGATTATTTGTTAGACAAATAAATAATTTATAAAACCTGAAACAAAAAAGATTAAAAAGAAAAAACTCTAGAAATCAAACAATATATTTTATTCAACTTTAATATGTATATACATTTAAAAGTAAGTTTTTGTTTCCTTTTATGTTTCATTTATTTACTAAAATTTTTAATTAAAATATAATTATATCACTTCACCTTCTTTTCCTACATACAGGGTGTCCCATGTGCCCTTCATCTAACTCCATCTCATGGTCCTCACAAAATCCCTTCTCTTGGTTATTATTGTTATATATATTTGGGCAACTATATAACATAATCTTTTGAGTCCATTTATCATTTGTGTTTACATATTTTCTGGGCTGACTACTTTTTATTAGGTAACCAATCAATCAGGGGACTCAACCTTTCTAGTCTCACTCTTTCTTAGGTTATACTTAATAGTCTGTAGTTCTTTAGCCAGGGGTAAGGCTATGTGGAATTTTTAAAACTTATTCTTCAATGAGTGATTCTTGAAAGTGACTTCCTTAACAAGAGAAAAGCCTTTCTTTGAAGAGGAAAAGTACAACAACATTATTCCTATTATAATACTTTTAGATTTTTTTCATGTCAGTACATGCATGCATGTGTGAGTGGCTGCACATGTGTTCATGTGTGCTAAGTTTGCAAATGTCTGTGACTTCTTTCATTGACCTGGAACTCATCAAGCATCCTAGGACAGTTTGGTTGTAAGCGTATAATCTGCCTTTGTTTATACCTCCATACGCAGGCAAGACAAATTTTAGATGAATTCTGTGCATTAAACTAAAGTCTTTATGCTTGTAAGGCAAGCATTGTAATGACTGTTTTATCCACCTAACCTTTTCAAATTTATTTGTTGAAATGTTTGCTTGTTTTGTTCATAACCTTTGTGTTTCATATTTGAATGAATATTATGATCTGTTCTTCCAAGCATAGTGAAGGTGCAAAAGTTATGCATAGGCTAAACATAGGTATCAAAGAAATAATCAAAGATAATATGAACATATTCCACAAATAAGATTAAATCAGAAAAATGTCTACCATTGTCAAATCATTGAATATTTTAAAATGTACATTTAAGATTTTAGTAATTCAGTTTTTGTAAAGTTAATTGTTTAGTATATATACTTTAAAAACTACTTAAAATGTGAATAAATTTTTTAACTTCAATTGAGTTTCTTTTTCTAAATATAAACGGAAGCTGATTTACGTAAGGAGAAGTGAAAAATCACAGAAAAATTAACTTGAATACAAAATCTTTCCCTTTGAAATATAATTTTATCCAAGAATAATATCCATCATTTTCTCTATTGCATTAAATATGCTGTAATACTTCCTTGTATGTATGGAGCAAGTCTATAATCATTCGCAAGCTTTAATAAAGAGCTTTAGGTGAATGATTCTATCTGGCTTTACAGGACATATATGCTTTCAGCAATGCTATCTTTGCAGTGCAGACACAGACTTGCTCAATCTCAGTGGCAGAGTGTGAGAGAAGAGAGACTGTATAAAAAGGTAATATCCTCCCTAACTTAATCAGTCTTCCATGCTGAGCAGCTAAGCTTGTAACTGCTATTCAGAAAGATGTTCATTAAGGGTTCTGAAGCGTCCTTCACCTTGCAGGAGACAGACCCGTTTATCGGGTCGCTTAAATTAACAGACAGGATGTTCTTTGCAAGACCTTTTAACGGAAGCTCCATATTCTTCCTCTCTGCCAGTCAGGAGCTATATTCTCAAAGTGAAATATGCTTTCAATATATCAACTCAGGGTCACTTGCAAATCTAACTCGCACATATTATGGGATGTCCTCCACTTTTTCAAACTGAAGTATCTTTTCAAAATTTTATTCACTTGATTTTTTGATAAATGTATACTAATTACACGTCTTGGTGCTGCAGTAGAATATTTCACAAAACATTTAACCTCTACCAAACACAAACAGAGGTTAAATTCTTTAAATATTGATTATTAGGTGCTAAAGCTATCTAATAATAGACAAAAACATGTTTCATATCTAAATAGTTTAAAGAAAATATTAGGAACAATCTTATACTTAAAAAAAAACCCTCTTGTAAGATAACACAGTTTGTAATGAGAAATGTTGAACCAGATATTTGGAAACTACATTTTGTAGAAAGTGCTGAGACTTCTGTTACACCAACTAATTGAAACACAGAAGGCTGACATCTCTGCTTCATTCTGCACCTGCTTCTTTTAGTTTGGGGCACCTGCTCACCTCTCCACTAAGGCGTGTTAATCACTAAAGAAGTCTCTAGCCCATTGCAACCTGCCTTGAGGCCGATGACATAGAGATAAATCATTGCTTTAAAACTGAAGTCACCTTGGATTCTAGGAGCAGCAGAAACTCACAAGACAGATAATCTTCCTGTACAGGTGAGAGAGATTATCTATGGTGGTAAGCAATCCTTCTCCTGAGATCCAGGTTGACACCTTTCCCATTGAGAAAGATCTTTTCAGACCACCTTGCTGAAGAACAGAGACAATGATCCACCAGGACACACATAAAGCAGTATTGCTTAAGCCTTCATGAGTCATGCCTCTTCCCCAATTCTTAAACTATTTAAAGTTAAATCTAATGTTAGTAACCCCAAAATGGACTTGGATTCACTGAATACTTCCTTGCGTTCATTATCTTGATATCCAGTATGGTCACACTGAACAAATATTGTCTCTGCTTTTAGATACTCTTTCTCTATTTAATTGGACGATGGTGAAAGTTGGCCAAGTCTAGCTTTTGAAGGTCATTTGAGACCAGGCTTTTTTTGTTGTTGCTGTTTTGTTTTTCCTTTTTTTCTTTTTTTTTTAATTTCATGAAATTCTTTATTGACAAAAGCACATGTGTTTGTCTGAAAAGAGAAGCAGTTCTTTGTGACATGACAAAGTTTTGTTTTTTTTCTCTTTTTTGAGCTTACCTTTTATTTTTTATTTTATTTTATTTTATTCTTTTTTAATTAAAATTTCCTCCTCCTCCCCGTTTCCCATTTCCCCCCTCCTCCTACATATTGCCCCCTCCCCCACTCCTGTCCCCCACTCCCACTCCTTTTCTCCTCCCCCCACTCCATTCCCCCTCCCTCTCAATACTGAAGAGCAGTCCAAATTCCCTGCCCTGCGGGAAGACCAAGGTCCTCCCACTTCCTTTATGCTCAAAATTTCAGTTACCCTATTTCTTAAGGTAAGTGAATGATATGTGTAAAAGGGTAGTGGTAAATGGAAATGGAAATTTGACTATTTCTAAAACAATCAAATATAAATTAAGAAAGCATTTTGTATTATATTACCTGAAGAAAGTAAAATAAAATGTCATTATTAATTACTTTTGAAGAGAAAAGCCATGCTTCTGTCATACATTGTTTTTCATTGATTTTGTTGAATCATGAAATTATCCTAGTCATCCATTACTAAATTGCATTGAGTATATTCTTTCTTCTAGGCACTGAAGAGTTAAAAAATAATGATTTGCCATAACAATGAAAGCATTCATTTAATTCTTTCTGAAACTCAATCCTTGTGAATTATTATTGTCTACATTTGCCTGGTCTCTATAATGATCTATTCCACTGAATGAATAGTCAATTATCATGTTAAAAGCATAATCACTGGTATTTCTGAGTGTATATTTAATCTAATTTATGAAAATGCTGTTGAATTTGCATAATGTAGTATCATTTATTTTGCCTGTTTATTTATACTCCTCTGAATATATAGTTTTGGGCATCTTTAATCCTCTCTCTTTCTATCTTAACCAAGTTAGTAATAGAATTAATTTGTAGAAATACTAACATACTGTTTGATAATGCTTTAACAATAATAAAAATAAAGTTCAGGGAAATCAAATAAAAAAGAATGAAAAATAATTTTTCTAGAGTTATTTATTCTGTGTATAAGATTTCAGTTTTGCTAACTTAGTGCAACTGTAAAGAAAGCATTTATACAGACAGGTTTTTTTTTTCTGTCCAAAAAATTGACAATGTTAGAAAGATAATATAAAGAAATACACCAGTGCCATTTTGATTCTGCATTACTCAATGAGCATAAAGAAATTTTAAAGGATAGGAGAACAAAAACTGTTTTGAATAAATAAACTTCATCTAAACTTTAAAGAATAACTTTAAATATATGTTAAAAAGTTTTGGAAAGATACAATGAATGCCTGTATTTTTTAAAAAAAAAAATCTCTAGATATATTAAAACTATGAGTTTTGTTTTCTGACCTACATTTGATTTTTTATTAAAAATAGTTTTTTTTTTCATACCCTATATTACCCTGATTACAGTTTTTCCTCTCCCTTCTCATTCCAGTTGCTCTACACTCTCTCATGTGTAATATGGGATTACTCTCTGTATGCTGTGAATATGTTTTATTACTATTGGTTGATAAAGAAACTGCTTTGACCTATGGCAGGACAGAATAAAACTAGGAAGGAAATTTGAACAGAGATATATAGAGAGAGGGCAAAGTAAAAGATATGCCTTTTAGCTTCCGAAGGAGAAAGATGCCAGAAACTTACCAGTAAGCTACAGATTCATGGTGATCCACAGATTAATAGAAATTGGTTAATTTAAGATATAATAGCTAGCTAGAAATACAGCTGAGTCATTGGCCAAACAGGTTTATAACTAATATGGTTTCTGTGTACTCAGGCCTCTGTGGCCAGAAAACCAAAAAGCAGTCTCTACTTATACATGTGTATTCATAGGCTTTCTGTCTCTATTTAGACAAACAGTATATAAAGAATAATAATAAAAGAAATCAAAACCAAACATATTAGAATATGACAAAGAAAAAAATCAAAAGAATCAATGATAAAGCAAAGAAATGCTATAGTTTCTGCTATAGTTCCTGTTGTGTAAGAGAACATTTCCTGGATATACAGCACAACAGAAGCAAGTAATACACCACCAAAGACCAACTTGGTAAACCAATGAGTCTTAAGGGCATTACTTATAGGAATATGAGTGGCTACTTATAGGGGCAGAAATGACCCAAAGACAGATGATGTGGGATTCCTTTCTGTATGCTGTGAATACCATTGGTGAATAAAGAAACTGTCTTGGCAGAATTTAGGTAGGCAGGAAAAAGTAAACCGAATGCTGGGAGAAAAGAAGTAGATTCAGGGAGAAGCTATGAATCCCCTGCCAGAGACAGACACACTGGAACCTTGCTGGTAGGCCAAAAACCTCGTGGTAAAATATAAAATAATGGAGATGGGTTAATTCTAGATGTAAGAGCTAGCTAGCAATATGCTTAAGTAATTGGCCAAGCTGTGATTTAATTAATACAGTTTCTGTGTGATTATTTCAGGGCTGAGCAGTCGGGAAACAAACAAGTGGCTCTTTACAACAGACAGATGAATCACAAAGGACACTCAAGCATAGGTGACAGCTCATAAACCAAGGATTCTGGGAGCATAAGTTTCTGTCAGGCAGCTGGAATGACCTAAGTTTCTTCTTCGTAACAAGGCTCTGTTGAGACTGAGGGGACCTCTCAGCTCTTATAGTTTATTCTGGAAGCAAAGCATTCGTGAATCTGGTCAGTTTCAGGGATTTCCTAAAGTAATATTCTGAGTTGTTTCCATTACTGATTAAGCTTCCTAAAGCTATTTTGAGTGCCCTTCCTAAGGATGTACTATTTTAATCTCAGAGGAAAATGTTACACAGCAGATCCACAGGCAGAGAAACATTCATTCCTACATTTAAGAATTCCAAAAATTCCCACAGAACTAGAAGCCATAAAATCTATGTGAAGACTAATGTAGAAAAACAAGGAGCAATAAAAACAACTCTGACTTAACATTATGAAACCAAGAACCTCCAATGATGCTTTTGAGTTTATTTTGTTCTAGATAGTTAGTTCTGGTTATGTAGTCTTCCTATAAGAAATGTTTGTTTCCCAAAAGAGACCACCTTGGAGAAAACTAAATTTTCATTAACAAGGAGTTCTCAGCTGGAGGTAGTTTGGGGCTTAGGAATGGATGTTGTTTGTCTTTTTCTCTTCAGTTCTCTACAAAATGAACTGGTACAGATTCATACAGTACTTATGCATGCTACCTGTCTCTGTGGGCAAATATGAACTTTAATCATGCTAATTTAGAGGGCCAGTGTTCAACGTGTCCTCCATACCTTCAAGCTCTTATATTCATTTGTCTCCTCTTCTGGGGAGTTCCCTATGTCCTCAAGGAAAGATTTGGCAGATATAGCCCTTTTAGGGCTCAGTGTTCCATGTTCTCTTACTCTCTGCATAATGTCTGACTGTGGGTATCTTCATTCCTTTCCATCTGATGACTGAGCAAGATATGAAGCATAGTCTTTCTGGGTCTGAGTTACTTCATTAAGATGAATTTTTTGTTTCTGCTCCCATCCATTTATCTTCTTCCCTATCTGGTTTGGATGGCCAACAGCATGACTTAGGTATCTAATGCCTTTCGTACAAAACATGAAAAGAAAATATTAATTTTGTTTGTCTCTCACCAGAATCCTCAGTCATTTTTAATATCTTAATATAGAATCCTGATTATTATCATGTAATTAATGTTGTGTATTTGCAAAACGGTTCTGAAGATGTCATTTCTGTTTATTCTTTTTTTTTTGAAATCTCACTCTTTTGAATGACATGGATAAGTCTGAGTAAACTTGATTACACACACACATATACATATATATACATATATATATACATATATATATATATATTTCCTGAATTCCCTGTATTTGGGACACTGGTGTTTTCTATGTAGACTGAGATTGTTTATTTTAAAAATTTTACATTGATAGAATTAAATAATTGTATAAACATGGAAATATTGTCAGTATGAATTTTAAAAGTTATGGAACAAGAATGATATAAAGAAGGGGTTCATACACATTAGCTGTGAACTTTTGACATGAGTGCTAGAAACCTTACTTGGGCCCTCTGTAAAATCTTCAAGACCTCTGAGCTGCTGAGTCATCTCTTCAATCTCTATTGATCCTTTTAAATACATGTAGAAAGTCAGTTTGAAAGTGTGTATTTATGTCCCTGTTCCAGAATAAATTCATGTTCTGAGCAGTAAATTGAGAGAAGAAGTAGAAATGACAGTGAACGCACAGTGTCTCTCTCAGCTGGCAAAGCCAGTTTCAGACTTGCTGGAAGGATGCATACCACGCTCTGTGTCTCATGTGGTTTCTCTTCTAGTGTATCTTTAATTACCTATACTAGTTGGAAAAAAACCCTCTTCCTTTAAATATTGCTCCATTAAATGTTCAGGTTTCCTACCTCTGCTTTATCTTAGTCATAATGCATTCCGTTCATATACTGCTGCAGAACACTACAAGCGACACAGAATTTTAATATGGTATAGAAAGATTCATACTGCATTTTATTTGACACATTTATTGCAACTGATACATTTGGATATTCTCACATTTATTTTATGCTATAGAACCTTTGGTGAAAAAAGTTTTAAGAAAAATCAATCAAATATTCAGACACTTAGCTTATTATTTTTTCAAGGCAAAAAAACTACAATTAATCTCTTTCAGTTTTGGCTGCAACAGATATGATTCTCACAGAAATTTTATCAGTGTTATGCAAGCTTTGAAGATTAGAGGTGTTGCTTAGAGAACGTTATTTATAGTATTTGGTTAGTCATTTGAATATGCACTTTATGTATATAATATTGCTGAAATCAAACTATGTAAACATGAGTTATCTTCATAAAATATTCTATGCACTTCATTCCTTATGGCAACTTAATGCAGTGATACTTTGCACCACACCAAGCTGCAAATGTTTGTTAACTCGCAATTATTTCATTGAAGTAAGCAGATTTCTGACAGCCATCTGTTTAGAGTGTACTTATTTCTGTTAATAAATCCATTTGAAAGTGAAATAGTCATTAAATCAAGGAAGCAGGCATAGCATCTCTAAAATTCTGGAGCTATATATAGAGAGTGCCACATCCTGTGCAATGTTAGCTACAGAGGCATAGCATACGTGTAAAGTTCCTGTTAAAACAAAGAAGAACTCTATATTGTATACATACAAAAATCATTTTTAAGCAAATCAATTACAAATATTTCTGTAGCTTCAAAAACGTACATAATTGACATTCATTAACCCTAAGTACAATTAAATTTTAACACATTTGCTTATTTTGGTTCGATGAATATCTCTAGGTTTTAGTTGTATTTTTATTTTCTAGCATTTTAGTACATCCATACAATACACAACTTATTTTGTATGCCTTAACAATAATATGTTCTATTATTTCAAAGTACATTTGATAGGTGCAATAGAGTTCTGAAATGTAAGCAAACTTGGTGTCAAGTTAATGTGCTTATTTCTATCAGCCTGTTAATTTTCACATTGTTTCAATAAAATTGTTGTATAAATCCTATCTTTAGTAGCTTGAATCTTAACATTTCTTATCATCCCAGATTCCATTCTCTTTGTTGGTGACTGCCTACAGCTCTAAGGTGATTTCCTACTGAGTCTCTCAAAGAGAATTGTTCATGCTTTCTATATTCTATATTTAAAGATAGATAACCTCAAACCTACCTTCCAGACTCCATGTAAAATCTATATAGGCATTTTTATGCTGTATGTTAACAAATAGAAGGATTTTTATCTTTTTTTATTAAAAATTTTAAGATGTTCAGAATAACATCAAAAATTTTTGTTCAGAAAAATATAGTCAATGAAATAAAAATGACCTCATACTTAAAGAAAATAATTTAAGGACTTTCATGAGTACCAATCAAAAATATGACTAAATTTCCAAACAGATATTTCTTAAAAAATAAAATTTCTAGCAGGACCATATAAAGAAGATAAAAAGTCCACCTCCTGTTCTTAGATATGTAGTTATGGTGTCAAGAAGCTATTTTCTCTGCATCGTGTGATTTGTTTTTTAGATTTTTAGTTTTCTGATATTGGGGCTTAAAATCAGAAAGCTAATGAAATGTATAAGGCTCAGAAGCCACTCTTCCTTTTGGAAGTCTCTTTTACCATGCTTTTGCAAGAAATTCCAGAAACCTATTAATCATTTCACCAAAATGGACTTATTGGAATCATTTCATTGGTTTATGATTCATGACAAATATGGGATGGATAAACATTTATTCATATCTACCCAAGATATTCATTCAACATAATGTTTTCCGGAGAAATAAAAGAGATTTTAACTTTGCTGAATTTATCTTTTTCACTAAAAGCATAAGCTAGTATAAAGAACCTAAAGGACATCCAGCAAGGATATTTCAGTTGCAACATCTGCAAAAATCTGCCAATGACATGTGGGTCAAGAATCTCACTTATGTGTGTACATCAGAAAGAAATAAATTCAGGACATGAAAGAAACATAAGCACTTTGATGTTTTTTGAAGAATTCACATTGACCAAGTGGTGGAATCTATCCAAGGGCCCATCAATGAAAAGGTGGTTACAAACGTGCTATGTTCAAAAAATAAAATGGCATTTAACCTTTACAAAGACATAAATACTGTCCCTTGTTCTACTAGGCAAGATCCAACAGAACTTGTATAAATCACATCTGTCATTTTGAATGTGGAGAATTCAAACATGGAGGAATAAGAGCAAACTGGTGCCTAGTAGAAACTGGAATGAAGGAATTGAGAATATACTAGTCAAATAATAGGACATTTCAGTGCAACTCTAAGACTAAGCTTTTAATTCTCTTTATAGTACCTTAAACTGTAGTTACCAACAATATATTAGACACTTAGACTTGAGTCTAATGTCACTTAGACTTGAGACGTTAGTCACACACTTCAAGAGAATTTTAGAGTATAGTGAAACCAAGTGAAGAAATGAAAGCAATAATAAAAACTTACCTATGATCATTATGCTTACAGAAAGGACTTTACTGTTAGTAGATAATATATTTAATTTTATAAAATATGATGAAGGTAATGAGTGAGTTTTAGTATTTCATATATCTGACCATGTAAGTGTCTATGCTCACTTGCTGGAACAAAGTTACCTGAGAGAGCCACAAGAAATTAAATCAGGCCAGTTGCAGGGACCACATACAACTGAGACTATGATAACTCTATTGATATCAGAGTTTCTATTATTTCATCATAAACACAATACAATGGCAATTGCCAGGATTAGGTAGGTGCCAGGATATAGTTTACTTTGCAAGTCATACAGAGTCTACAAGATTAATGTCTAAGACCAATTATCCTATCCAATTTCCATGCTTCCTTGGCTTTTAAGGGAATATACAGAGAAAAAGAAAGTGGTCCGAGCACTTCACTGAAGGAAAGTACATTGTGCCCCCGGAGTCATGGACTCTAGCCTAAAAAACCTATGACAATATACATCTCAGGGCAGCTAGGCCAAGACAACCCAATGGTTCCCTGTATTATAGAGAATTATCACCTTGCTCAATCCACATTAGAAAAGCTTATCTTTGGCATAGATGGGAATAAATACAAAGCCACACCACTTGAGAAGGAGCAGAGAGAGTGAAAGTTTAGTGCACTTAGTCTTAATTGAGATATCCTCATTAAGTCTCTGCCCTCAAGGCTAAGAGCATTGTGTGGAACAGGAATTAAAAAGGCTCTAATAGTACAGGTGATGGAACACTCCAAGGAAGTAGTGTCTTCCAGACAAAAGAGGACTGATGAGCTTATGAACTCATGGAGACTTAGGCAGCATGCTCAAGGCCTAATTTTCCATTTGTCTTCCTATACAGGGCTTCTTTCTACATGATCTTCCTGTGATTCACCCCACTCAATTCCATCTGAGGAATACTACACTATGCAACAGAACTATAAAAATTTTATAGAGTACATTATGATGGACAGGATTATACTATAATACATTTTTATGTGTGTTTATTTTTTAGTTTTGTATAATAAAGTATAAATAAAATAAAACGATGAAGTTAATATGTGACTTTTAGTATTTTCTTCTATATTTTGTTAGAAATTATATTCAAATACAATTTAATAATCCAAAATGTCTATTTTATGATCATGCACTTCAATTATCTTCTAATAAGTTTTATTTTTAAGAGTATGGGGTCTCTGTTTTCTTTGTTCACAATCAACAAGGCTCATTTTAAGAGATAAGTTTTTGGTTTAAATGTGTTGAATGATTAAACAATAGACTTGAACAAATAAAATATATTTTAAAATCTAACTTAGGCCTACTTACCCTTAGATTGATGGATAATTTACACTCTTCTTTATACTTACATATTATTTTTTTATTATTATTATTATTCTTTTTTAATTAAAATTTCCAACTGCTCCCCGTTTCCCATTTCCCTCCCCCTCCTCCCACACATTGCCCCCTCCCCCACTCCCCTCCCCCATCCCCACTCCTCTTCTCCTCCCCCCAGTCAATTCCCCCTCCCTCTCGATACTGAAGAGCAGTCCAAATTCCCTGCCCTACAGGAAGACCAAGGTCCTCCCACTTCCATCCAGGCCCAGGAAGGTGAGCATCCAAACAGGCTAAGCTCCCACAAAGCCAGTTCATGTATTAGGATCGAAACCTAGTGCCATTGCCCTTGGCTTCTCATCAGCCTTCATTGTCCGCCATGTTCAGAGAGTCCAGTTTCAACCCATGCTTATTCAGTCCCAGTCCAGCTGGCCTTGGAGAGCTCCCAATAGATCAGTTCCACTGTCACAGTGGGTGGATGCACGCCTCGTGGTCCTGATTTACCAGCTGGACTGCTACTGAAAAAACATGGGATAAAACCGGACTCTCAGAATGTGGCGGACAATGAGAGCTGACGAGAGGCCAAGGAGAATGGCACAGGAACTTTCATCTGGCGATAGATCGAGAGAGAGACAGAGACCCAAATTGGAGCAACAGTCTGAGCTCTTAAGGTCCAAATGAGGAGCAGAAGGAGGGAGAACATGAGTACTTACATATTCTTACAATATGGTTTGATAATCATTAAATTGCTCTGAGTATTTCTCTATAACAGCTTTGCATTAGTCATAGTATGCTGCAGTATTTTATAAATATTATAACACATTACTATGGTGAGAGTTTACTATCCAGTCCATCAGATTATCCTATTACCAAATTTAACAAAAATATCACTAGCAATTCAAACTGTATAGAATCATATTAAGTTTTGTTTTTTTTTGTTCTGTCAAATACTGATATTTTTAAATTCTTTCATTTCTGAAAACTTTGTTCATTATTTTTCCTTCTGGTAAGATGATTTATTATACAGTATTCTAGTCACTTTAAACTATCATTTAAATCTTGAATGTCGTTTCTCATTCATTTCCTCTTACTGGCTTAAAAATGGTTACATAGTTAAACAATGCCAAGGCAGTCAAATAAGACATTGCATTTAATTATTCAGTAGATATTTATGGAATGCTATTATGTGTCAGCAATATGATAGGCATTAAGAAAAAGTCAAAGAAGAGTAAGTCTTGCTCTTTGCCCTTGGCATGTATTTCAATGTTCAGGAGGAGAAAGACAATCTAATGTGATGAGTAACAAATAAGGACAAAAGAAAAATCATTTCGCCATCAAGGACAGAACTCCAGATTAGTAGGGATAAAACTAGGACAAAGAAATATTTTTATTTCTCCATGAAGGATCAGTGTCTCAGAAAGAAGGAGCAAAGCAATTATAGTCACAGACAGCTAAAACAAGTGCCCACAGGGGAGAATTTCAGTGTGTCTGGAAGGAGGTGGAGTGAAATAGGCAAAGCAAGCAGAGATGTATGTAAATTATTTTGCAAATAATGCACAGGTAAACTATTTTACTATCCAAATCGGTGGATAGCAAGGCAATGATATTAATAATTATTTTGGGGAAGCAGCACAAAGAGAGCATTCAAGAAGAACTGAAGGTTGCCATCAAACTGACTGATGTCACATGGATTCATTGTTATAAAGCTGCACACGGTGTAACAACACTACATTGTATCAAAGGCAGACATATGGTGAGTTACAATTTTAAACTGAATGGCAAAACTTGTGATGTGAACAGTACTTAGGATGCATTTATTTATAAACTTCAAAACATATACAATGCACACATATTCATTAAAATCTCCTGTATATTTTTCAAGTTAGTATAAACCAAACACACAAACATTCCATTTCTATATTTATTGCTTCATTTTGTTTCTAAAACTTATCAATTTTTCATTCATCTTATAAGAAAACAGAAATTATAACTGAGAAATATTTACTCAACAAGATAGAATCACCAATCTAGTACAGAGTAGAACTCCAGTTAAAGACAGACTTAAGAATTACCCTTGCATATTGCCTGAGTTTATGGTGGCAGAAATGTCAGGTAAGTAAAATATTACAATACTAAAACTAAGAGGAAATGGATTCATATCTGGAGAGTAAAGTTTGGGAAGCAGAGATATATTTTGATTAGAAATCACTAGTGAGCCCATGTTGGAAAAAAAATGAGTCCATTAAAAACTTATATCTAGCTAAAAATAACTAAGTTTTTGAAATAAGAGAAACTTTATATTATGGTCATAGAACATTTCTATTCTTAGAATTTTCACACAGAATCATTTTCTGGGAAAGTTACTAGAAATACTCATTATTAAGTAATAAATGCCCTATGAGATTACTTACTGGTTAAATGCTTTTTCTATCAAACCTGACATCTGACTTTGATCCTTTTGACTCAGATGAGGAAAGGAGAATAGCAGCTTAGTTTGCCCTTCATCTCCTCATGCCCCAACTCGAGCCTCATCACCCTTTTTAACTGACTGTCTTTTGCTCACATGGACACATCTATAGTGATAATCCAGGTTGAAGAGATAAGGATGAAGTTCATCATTTTATTGACTGGAAGATCAACTCTGGAGAAAGTTCCCTGGGAAAAATTTCTAAGACTAACTATACGGAATTAAGAGAAAACACTGTTCCTGACAGATCACTAAGAAAATGTGATCTGGTAAAATATCAGAAGGGTATTGGGAGGGAAAAATCAGATGACACAGGGTTATGAAGGGACACTAGAGGTTACGGTATGGAATTAGTTCTGAGAAGATGACTATGAACAACAGTAATAGTATCAATATAATGTTTCACCAATGTCTTAGATAACTGTTGCAATTATTCTAGAGCACTAACTTCCTAATGTAAACGTAAATAATACAACTTGGACAAAATATCACATGAATGGTGGAGTTTTAGCTCTATACTTTGTAATTCTAGAATTTCAAATATAACCACTATATATGTCGTATTTTATATTGATATACTACCATTATACAATGTATTTAAATATGTTGAATTCCTTCTAAATACTTTGCTGCTACAACCTCAGATAATTAGTAAATAATTAGTTAAAAATGCTCATCAATTAACTTCAACTGATCACAGTTGCATCACAATTTATGGCAACATCAATCCCTAGACTTTGGGATATCTTCCTTTAGAGGGATGTTAATAGGTTTAACTATAGTCCGTGTATTCAGCTGTTCTTTGGTCAGTAACGAGTACATCTTTGCTCACTCCTGAAGCACACATACTACACACTCTTCACTTTCAACTCATCTAACTGGTAGCATCTGTAGTTGACATCATGAAAGTATTAAAACTCATTATTGAAGTGTCTATCTCATGATGAAGGTCTCCTTCTCTGGTGGGATTCACACAATCTCCATTCACAATAGTAAGTGCAAATTGTAGAAAGAGCTTTGATAAACCACTGTGGATCCTGGCTTATTCCTCCCAGGTCCCACACATAGAAGTCTTTCTGAAGCATCTTGCTTATAATTACAAAGAGCTGCTCCCAAGATAGAGATTTTTGCGTGTCCTTTCTTAAAAGAAGAATCAAGCATGTTTTTGTGTTAAGAAAAGCTTAAAGTTCCAGCCTTTGCTCTGTATACCAGTGTCATTCCACCCACTCAGAATCAAATCTGTCTTTATATGGCACAGGATTGCTATAACAGGAAATATAAAGCTTCCTGTTATGTAGTTTAAATAATGGTTAAGTCTAGTTACTTGATTTCATTCACTGTTTACTAAATTCATAGGTTTCTTTACAGAGTTGTGAAACCAAATATGTTTTAAACTTGAACAAATATGTTAGAATACACCCATCATATATATAATTTTGTAGCCCATATAGTACATATGAGAGTATATATTACCCTCTATTACAATATATTATATGTACATTTTGCTACTCAATGACTGCTCACTTTACTCTCCCTGGGTCAGTGTTATGCTTCTGCCTTCAATGAATTCCTGAACTGTTCTGTCTTATAGATAGCTACTGTATGACGTGAAAATGGAATATTCCAGCACTCAGCAGTCTATTCTTACTACTTCTCTGGAAGAATAGAGTTGTGTTAGTCTGATACGACTTACTGAAGAATCCATCAAATCAGCGATTATAACTTGACCTTGTGCCTTTGTACAGTGATGTCTGAGGGCCTGTGGGCAAGACCAATAAAGCTTTATCTAGTGCTGCTTATAAAAGAAGCATTATAGTGTTATTAAAAAGTATGTTTACTCTTCATATCTCACTGAGGTTTTTATATTTCTTAAATGTTGGTTATGGCAAAAAGATCTACTCTGAGAAAGAAAAGCCTGTTTTGTCACAATAGTTTCATACAGAAATTTTAACTCTGATTGTAGTATTATGAAGAAAAGACAAGATTGACAATTCTCTCACATGGCAAAAGCTCTCTGTTGAATATCAAATGTTATAGAGACTTAAAACTTTGGTCATCTCCTGAATCCATACCTGTTCATTTGTTCTGTTGCTCAAAATTCACAGTAGAGCATGCTGAAACCTCTACTCACTCACTGAGGTAACTCTCTTCATTCTATTCTGTCCTAAAGGCTCTGTGAAGTTTTTCTCTGCTTTGCTTACATGCTCATAAAATTACAGATTTAGTGAAACCCCTAACCTTAGTCTTTTCAAATTTGATTGCTTTTGGAAAGGATTACTGTAATTTTAATAAATTATTTGTTTGTCTTCCAGTTTTTGATGTGTGGTCGGCTATTGTACCAAGAATTTTCTTGGGGAGACGCTATGCATCCATCTTCATTCCAGATGCGGAGTTCATGACAGAGCCAAGCAAAGATAAAACTAAATTCCAGTGTGATGTAACAATGAGTGTTTTTAGGTTACTCACAGAAATATAGGTCAAAGTTTGCTTACAAGAGCAGAAATTACTCAGAGATAGCTGTATTACCAACTCCTACCCCCAACATTGGTGACAGATCCCAAAAGCCTGGCAACCTGGAGCACAGTGCATAGCCTAGAGGCAACTCAACAGGTTTGACAGGGTTCTCTCAAAGTGACTCAGTTCGTCTAAACCTGTCCTAGGATGCTCAGCTGGTCTCACAGTCTTCCTTTCAGCTTGGCTTTTCTGAGAAAGATTCTCTCCCTTCTGTATTGTTTATTCCTGGATGGGAAGGGGCTATGAAATCTTGTCAGTTTCAGGGATTTCCTGATGCTTTTTTTGAGTTGTTGCCTTATGTCTTAAAAAGCTTTCCTGTGGGAAAGAATCTTTCAGTCTTGTAGAACTGCTACAAAACAGAAGTGGGGTACATAGCTAACGTGCATACACATGCGTGAATGACAGAGGCAGATGTCAGGAGTCTTCCTCCATCTTAGTTGCTATTCTTTTATCTTCTCTGACAATGTCTGTCACTAAAGTTTGAATTTGCTCATTCAGGTAGAGTGCCGCTCAGTGAGTTCAAAGGACCCTGATTTATCTGTATCTCTAGTGCAGGAAATACATACAGGCACATCATGATGCATACTTGTTTCTTTATGTGTTTTCCAAGAATCTGTGCCTTAACAATTGACCCATTTTCATCTCACCTCATCATACAACTGTTTTTATACATTGCCTCAAGTAATTCTTTGGTGAGATAACTATCCCAAGCATTTGTAGTAACAAAACAAGTAAGTAGTGGCTTTCACCTGAGAATCCCACCTAGAACACTGCTCTAAACTGTGGTGTCTATTAAGCAAACACTTAACCACACACAAGCACACACACATTGCAAGGTATCAAGCTTTATACTAGTCAACAGATGAATATTTTGGTTTAATAAGTTTCTTACTCAGCAGTTGAATGACACTCCTAGAAATATGTGGCATATTTTAAGAAATGCATATTTAATGATTTCATAAAATTCAGACAGAGTGGAAGAATACTAGCAAATGAACAAAAAAAAAAGCAAGATGTGAGAACTTCTACAAACCCATATGTAAAGACACAGTGAGAAATACATGAGCAAATGCTAGTAGACATGGGAGACACAGAGGGCAAAGGAGAAGTACCAGAAGACAGTGACAAGATGAATGAAGAATTTCAAGGCCTTCTGTGCTAATCAATTGCTCTTCTATTTGTTTCAGTCTGTATTTCTAGATTGTTTTGAACCCATATGCCTTTTGTTTTGTGAATTATTCTACAAAGACTTTGCAGTTTAAAAAAAACCTGATTTTTATGCTATCATTATCTTCAATAAAACCAATTTTTAATTGAGGTAAATTTCACAATAATGAATAACAAATAATTCATAGTCAGTGAATAAGTTGTATTTCAAAGATATATAGGCAATTAATGCTGGTGGGAAAGACAGTTGTTTTCCTAAATTAAAGTTAATGTACTCTTCCTCCTTCTGCACACATACATTTATATATGACCTATGACAAAGGTCATTCTTTATATTCCACCATTGTAACATTGTTCATATACTATCATTTTATATAGGGATATGAGACAAAATAATGTCTTTGGGGGCTCTAATATTCTCTATTTCATATGAAATACACTCACTATTTTATAATTGAGAACTTTAACCTCAAGAGTCTTATCTTGAACTTGAGCCTGGCTTAAAAAACCAAATGAAGAATTTCAAACCTGTGAATTACAAAACAAGACTCCTACTATTACTGAGAATGAGCAAATTATCAATTAGGAGAACTATAAACAAATTATTGTCAAGGAAAAGACCATTAAGATCTTGATGTACATTTATAATACTTTGGCATTTTTCCCTCAAAATTATGAACCTCGCTATTACAGTAGTGAGATAAATGAACTGGCTCACTCCTAATGGACACAATACAGTATGATAGACATAGTGGCACATAACCTTTATTCTGAAGTCATAAACAAAATGAAGAATATTTCTTCTTATATATTATGTCAGCTGAACTAGGCCAGGGTTTTTTTTTCATGATCATATGAAGTTTTGCAGCCTGCTGATGGATGGAGCAAACTGCTGCTGCCTGTCAGCAACTAGAGCCAACCCATCACCCATAAAAGAGAGCTTCCTTAACAGCATTCCCTCTATGGTCATGACATTTGGAGTCACTGTATCTTCATAAGGCAACCTGACTTTGTTCCATTAGAGGGGAGTCTGGGGCATATATTCAATTAAGAAATTCTATACATTCATTTTTTAATCGCCAAATCACTAACTTTGTAATTGATGCTATAAAACATGATGCCTTGCTGTGTCTGCTCATTGTTGTATGCAAATAAGGAGTTATATATGTTTACTGTTTTGAACATTACATTTCATTTCAAAACACAGTAGATAAATAGAGCACCAGTCTGGCACATGCATGAGTGTGCATAGGACAAAGAATAATGCAAGGATATTTTGAGGCTTGTGTTGGGTTCAATGAATCATTGAATCTCATTATAATAAAATGAAATTATATAACGAAATGGACATAAGTGATTTCCTTAGCAAAATTGGTTGGGAATTATTTATATTTCCCTGCTCTGCAAAGCGATAATTGGGATTGACATCTAAGACTCTTATTGAAACTCCTGCATGAGACACCTGTCTTATAGATTGAAAGTTATCCTAATAGGAGAAGACAAGTGTGGGTTCTTTATACTATCTATCATCACTATCCATAATGATGTTATATGGTTAAAAATTTACACAATCCAGGACCATATTAGAGGTTGGTGATATTTTAAGGCTCAAAATGAAGTAAATGAATTAATTTTATAAAATAAAAAGTGAGTGTTCACTTTCATAACATTATTTACTGTATTAATCTTGTGTACAGATCCTAAAAGTATTTCGTGAATGGAAGTCAGCTGATACCACAACAGGAAAGTTAAGTGAGATATGTTGTCATATTGGATAGACAGCCTTTATCAGACTTGAACATTTGACTTCTGATTCATTGTATATAATCATTGATTTTGAAAGCATATTTTATTTCCTTCACCGAATAGAAAAACAAATGTTTAGAAACAGCCTTTATATGGAGTAAGAGATATGCATATACAGTATGTGTTTGTGGTTTTATTGAGGTCATATTCCCAAAGCTGAGAGCATCTTGATCATATGCTTTATCACCAATCTACACCCCAACTGTGTATTAATTTATTAACTAATATTTTTCAGTTATTTGAGTAGAATCTCTTCTTTATGCAGAAGTCCTGAAGTCCATCTCAATAATTTTACACGCTGATGACAAACTTAGAATACCAGTTCAACAGTTGTTTCTGAACTGCTTAGAAGTCTGAGCTCTATAAATCTGAAAATGTTTTGGAAAACAGACATCATCAGTAAACTTTTATCATTTCCAGGATCCAGTGAAAAGGAAGCCTTTCACTGGAAAGTTGAAGACTCACTTTATATTTTTATTGCACATGCAGATGAAAAAGAAAACCACATATAAAATAGGGTTCTGAAAACAGTTTCTATCACAGCTAGAGAGAAGGCAAATTTTAATTAAAATTTTAGTGAACATTTAATTAAAATACCATATTTATATGTAAATATAAGTAGGTACACTGTGGATCTAAAAATAAGAATCTAATCAGTCTCTGATAAAAACAAGAGGTAGAGCAGCAGAAAGTTTCAGGAAATTGGAAACTGGGAAATGAAGAGCTGGAACCCAGCAAAGAGAGGGCTATTTCTGGGAGAGAAAGCAGTGTGATGATAGGAACCATGTTGAGAGCAACAGGGCATGTGCAGCTAGCTGTTGCGTGTACAATATGAAGACTGTAAACACTAGAGCAGAGTCTAGTCAGTTAGCAGAAGGAATGTCATAAAAGACTATGTTTTTAAGAAGTTGGGATTGCAAAAATACAGAAAGTTATGTAAAATGCCATTTAATAATTTTGCACTGGGATAATGAATAATATTGAGATGAAAAATTGATGATCATAAAGCTATTGGAATGACAATTGCAATCTGTGAAATAAGTTAATGTGCATTATTACCTCACAGTAAACAAAGATGAAAAATGTTTTATGGAATTTAGAAAGAGGAATAAATAACAGCAGTAATGTGATGAAGGATGAAACAATATTTTGTATCAGGACTTAGAATTTTTTTTGTTGGGTATCCCACATAGAAGGTATAGAAAGATCATATTATTTGAAAATAAGTGGGTTGAATTGGTACTGTTTACACTTACAAATCTCGAGATTTATAGTAGGTAATCCTTCAGCAAATCCTTCCGGCGTGCGCCACCACAACCGGCTATAGTAGGTAATCCTTGAAGTTTGATAAGTATATTTGTTGATATCATAAGTATAAAGGTCATTAAATTACAAATCATCATATGATTGAATAAATTTCTTGAAGACTAATACTAACACTACCAATAAACATAAAAGTTGAACTATTTGGTATGCTGAATTTGCTTTCATTAGCATTATATGCAAATCTTACAATGCATTTTCTGTTTACTTAGGTAATATTCTATCCTTCTGGAGTCTTTGGTGGAATTGAAGAATATATAGTTATAATTGTAGTTTTCCTTAGTTATGATAAAAGATTAAGTAAATGTAAATATTATAAATGCAATTCTTGCTTGATACCTGTTTTGTTATATGTAATTTTACTATGTTAAAGTTAAAGCTTTCCTTTTTATTTAAACAGAAAAGGGGAGGTGATGTAGGATTGCCCTCTGTATGCTGTGAATACCTTGGTGAATAAAGAAACTGCCTTGGCCTGTTGATAGGGCAGAGTAGAGCTAGGTGGAGAAGGCATTAGCTCTGTCAGAGCCAAATGGGAACTTTACCCGGTAAGCCACAGCCATGTTGTGATATACAGATTACTAGAAATGGTTTAAATTAAGAGGTAAGAGTTAACTAATAAGAAGCTAGAGGTAATGGGCCAAACAGTGATTTAATTAACACAGTTTTTGTATGGTTATTTTGGGAGTTTGAGCAGCTGGAAAATGAACAAGCATCCAAGCAGTCTTCCTACAACAGTTGTGCTTAGGAAGTCTTGGTGGTGAGAATTTATGCATACAGCATCAGATATTTCTAAAAGACACAATATCATTCTAAACTACCTGACCTCCTGTTTCCTGTTTCACCCCCTTTTCACAGTGTTTCTTGAGCCTTAGGTACAGGAGTTGTGTTATTTATATATTAGTTGTGACTGAGTTCCATATCTCTATATTTTGAAGGGATATGGTTTTTATAATGATCTCTGTCTTTTTGAGAAGAAAAGGTTATTTGCTTGTTTTGTTTTAACTTTAATGAGGGATGAGGCATATACTTACCTGTGGGTTATGGACATATATTTAAAATGTAATTCTTAATTTTTCTATCTAAACTGCAAAGTGATCTATCCAAGGCATAGATCATATAAGAAAACCACAATATTAGTCATGAAAAAATCATCTTTTTTTATTTTGCCAGGATTGTCCAAGAGACTGCCAAATTATGCAAGATATTAACATTGCCTACAATTGACTCTAAGAGGTAGAAGATAGGTCCTTATTGCTGAAGACACAATCAAAATGAAGGCAAAGATGTACTTGAGCTGGTTCTGAAGCCTCTTATCTTAGAAACAGCTTTCATCATAAAACAAGACACCATGCAAGTATTCAAAGGAGAGAAACAACCAAATGTTCTTCCCAGCTATGGCACCTATGGAAAACTACAATGATAAGCATGACATACCTTATCCTTAAAGTTGTAGCAGTAGCATCTATAACTCTGTGGTGAACAATAGCTCTTTAATAAGTGCCTAAAACTGCCACTTCTCTAAAAGTAATTATTCTGTAATAATAGTTTGGGTACCTTTTGTATCGTTATTCATATAGTTAGTAACTAGTCAGAATTTGAATCAGTATCCTTGAGCTATGTATTAGATATAAAATTATATATAATATGTGAATGACTAATTTGGAAGGGGTGACACATATTTCATGGCATACATAAAATGGCAAGAGAACAATTTAGTGAAGTAGAATCTCCTTATCTACCTTTATTTGACTTCCTGGTTTTCAACACAGGTCCTTTGTCTTGTTTAGATTAATAGTATCTACACTTGCTCTTTTACCTTACTAGTTCAGGAAACAGTATCTTAGTGCACTGAACTAAAAATAAAATTAGTGATATCTTGAATTTCATTGACATTAGGAAAATTCAATGCTTAGGAATATAAAATCTGTAAACTGCATAGAGAGACTACATTTATAGAATTTTCCAATTAGCAATGCTTTTGTACTCTCCTTTTGTCTTTTTAAGATTGACACATGAACCCAATGAATTTCATTGATTATAAAATGTATACAGTGTATTTTACTATTCTCACATAATTAATGACAGAAAATTCTGCAGGATATGGTCTTTATTCTAACTGAGCTGTAGAATTCAATAGAGTGAAGCAAAATATATCCCAGTAAATTGTGAACTGTGTGCAGGTAGTTTATTTCTTGAAATTTTCCCTATAAAAGTTTCACACAAGATAGGAACAAAATATTTTCAGAACTCTGGCTGTGCTCACAGCTGTTTCAGAATAGCATAAGCACTAAATTAACAATTACCCTCTGCTACCAAGAATCAGCATTACCGATTTGTGATCAACTGACTGAGTTGACAGTGTTGTTTGTAGTATTGCTATAGTACTTGGCTTGTATGCTACAATTAATCCCTAGAAGCCAAAGTGTTTCAATGATTCCAATGTGATGATTCCCTCCCTTTGTAGTCTATCACAATATCACAACACATCGTCGTAGCTCACACTGCTTTTTTGTTGTTGTTGCCTGCAGTTTACCTTTGGTTTAGCTAACTTTTTAGAAGCTTTTCCCTGATTCTTAAAAAGATGCTGCTGATCCAGAATAAATACTAGAAGAAAAATGTAACTGATAGACAATATGCTGAGATAACACATTGCTTCATAGTTTTCGACTGCTATTTTATACTTTCTGTGGCTTTGCATAAAATCAAACAGCATTTTTCCTAAAGAATCACAGCTTTATTCCCGTGAAGTTTTCTGATTTTGCTTAAAATGCATTAAACAAACAGCGATATTATCTGGAAGCCCATTTCTCAAATATCATTGTTATATTAACTCCTCCATATTTATTATCCCTTTACTACCTGAATAGTAAGATATGTACATCTACATATTTAATAATCAAATTCTCTCTCAGTTACCTACAAAAACTAAGTAGAACTTTTTAACCAGACCTGAATAATAGTGGTTTCTCAAATAAATGATGTTCTGCTTAGCCCCAAAACCATCATTGACTCTTTGATAGACATAATAATAATTCCTATGTATTGTGCACTGGAGAGGCCATTTGAAGTAATGTTTCTATAGTGTTCATGACAGGCATAATGCTGGCTTCACCTGAATTCTGGAAATGGAAATTTATTTTCTTATGTTGTTTTGGCTTCATAAGTTTGTATCTGACATTTACAACCATAAGCCCAGAAGAATTAAAGGAAGTAATAACTTATTTTTTTAATATATAAAAGAAGTGCCTTTGCTGAAAAGTACTAACTCCTTTCTGGTAAAGCCCTTCTTAATTCCCTGTTTTTGATACACTACTAAAATAGTGTGAAAGAAAATTACCCTTTCTCTAATAACTTTGCTGGACCTGTGGATTTTTATTATGAATATTTGACAATGGCAGGTAAAAAGGGTCCTGTGTTTTGCAACAGCATTTTGCTCTGCTTAGAGTTAGAGTGGTTTTCATTTCACAGATATTTTTCTGAGAAGATACATGTCTATTGGTTTCAGTTGAATACTTTACAGCACTTTCAAATTTGCTTATCCCTAGACTCCTTAAGAGAGGTAATGAGGGTTACAATGAGTAATAGGATTACCACTGCTGCTTGTTTCGCTTCACTCATTCCTCGACATCAAGCTTCTCTTCAGAGAGATGCACTGTGTGGATTGTTAGGGAATCTAGCATTGTATGATAACAATGGTCGATTTATTTTTTGAGTAGGGTAGAAATTCTTTCCACTAATCTCCTAATGAGTGAGTGCTTAACAATTCTATGTATAAATGGCCAAATGTAGAGGGAAGATCTCTAAATAAATATACTCTAGATTAATTGATTAGTTTCTTTGCATTTTAAAAATGAAATAAATTAATTTGAAATCTAAACTAGAGCAAGAGATTAATTTATTGTAAAATCCAGCAACGTTTCTTGGTTATACAAAACCTGTCATTTCTATTATTTATTAGGCCTCTGAAATAAGACAGCATTGGCCTCCATAGACTCAGGTATATGAATACATCGTGTCCAGCTGTTAGCACTGCTTGTGTAGATTTGCTGTTTCATTAAGAACAAGCTTAGAGGTTTCAGAGCCACATTGCACTACCAGCTCTCTCTCTCTCTCTCTCTCTCTGCATTGTGCTTAAGGATACTATAGCCACACTGTTTTTTCATGTACATTGTCTTCATTATGTTTTACAGCATAATAAGAAAAGTAACTAATAGAAACACCAAAGTTGCAAGAATAAGTTCTAAGACATCATACTAGAGCTGTGTTTTGAAAGAGGTTATGCAAAGAATAATTCTGAAGGTTGAGTTCATAATTTTAGAAATATCTAAGAATCGCCCTCAACTTGCCGGAAATAAAGTCATGCTTTCCCTCATATGAAAATATGAGCTGCATCTGTGCAGGGCAGCAAGTAAACAAATGTACATGTGAGAAGGGTACAACAGGAAGAAAAGAGAACAAGAAGGGGTAACTGTATGAACTGTGTGCAGGTAAAGGGCACAGTTATCCACAAAAAGGATATAATGCTCGTTGTTTTTCTAGTTCTAACTCTGTCGTGTATCTTTTATTAATGATGGATTAAAATATATACAGTAGTGAAAAGTTCAAAACGCAATGTGAAACTCCCCAGCCTCTCAGTGGTTATTGTGAATGTCTATATAAAAATTCACTAAGTCTTAATTTCTGGTTAACTATGGTCTATATTTTATTCAGGTTCTTTATAACAATATCTCTGAAAGAAGAAATGAGAAGACTAATCTCTATATAGAGAAGGGGAAAAAGCAATGAGATGTACTCTGTTACTCAGGTATGTTTATGAGGGCGCAGGGAAGAGGGTGTGTGGGGGAGCGGGAGGGAAGTGGAAAGAGGGGAGGAAGTGAAAACTTTGATATTATTTATAAAGTAATAAAAAGTTTAAAAACAGAGTTCAACTTTGAAAAGAAAATCTGAGGTAAGATGGGAGGATAAATAGGTTAGAAGCAAGAAACATTAGGTCAGGTTTAGGTTTATATGGGTGAAGAGATGGAAGAATATTCAATATTCAATTTAATATAATATTCAAGTAGGCTACTTACATAGCAGGAAAAAGTCCAGTTTTTGGTCATTAGCAAACACATCCATTGTCAGGTGTTAGCTGTGAAGTCATGCTATTGCGTTGTTAGATGTCAATCATTATGTGGGGTTCGGGTGTGAGAATAAAACCCCCTTCTCAACTGTTATGTTTGACATGTTCTTGGAGAGCCTGTCCTGGAACTAGCTCTTGTAGACCAGGCTGGTCTTGAACTCACAGAGATCCGCCTGCCTCTGCCTCCCGAGCGCTGGGGTTAAAGGCGTGCGCCATCACCGCCCAGCCTTCTCCCTATATTTTTAAATATACCTGTTTGTTTTCACAGTTTCAGTTCTTCCCAATAAGCTCATACATTAATTCACATTCTGTTTTCTTGTATAAGTTATTAACAAATATGTCCTACATAGGTGATGCTTGCCAGTTGGTGACGTTCTGGGTCAAGGGACAGCATTCATACTTTCCTTCTAAAACTCAGTCAAAAACTATTTAGTATCTAAATTTTTAGAAGTAATAATTTTTGTAAAGTTTTGTTTCTATAGCAAAAAAAAGAGCAATATACTTCAAAGATTCTTTGATTAGGAGTGAAAACTACATATATTTGAAGGTATAATGATAAGGAAATATAAAACAATATGATAATATTTTGATTTATAAAATGTAGTATGATGGTTTGAATGACATGTTCCTTTATGGTATTTGAATGTTTGTTCCATAGTTCATAGCTGTTTGGGGGAGTTAAAGAGATACAACATTGTGTAGGATGTATGACACTTTTATAGGTTTAGAAGTTACAAAACACTCCATTTCTAGTTAGCTCCCTCCTGTTTTTGGATCAAGATGTAAGACCTCTACATTTTATCCAGTGCTATGAAACCCTGCCTTCCTACCACTTTACTTCATCCTTTGAAAACAGTGCACTTTTACTCCTAAATAAACCTTTCTATAAGTTACATTGGTCATGAAGTTTTATTACAGCAATATAAAAGTGATAATACATGGCGATAATAGGTTCTCCTCTAAAATCCAAAGTCAACTAAAGAATTCTGAGAGTAGGAGAATTAGTTTGCCCCAAAGATAAACTCTAGGACTGATTATATCATACCAAGCAGTCAACCCTGAAATCATGTAACTACAAGCAACACCGAAAGGCTATAACAGGTTGTATTTACATATTAGTGTGTACACACATATGTCTGTGTATGCATATAAGTAACCACTAAAAAAGATGCCATGCGTTTGAGAGGAAGCAAGACCTAGGACAACATAGGAGATGTAGGAGGCATAAAATTGAAAGGGAAAATGATATGATTGTACTTTAATTTAAAAAGATACAAAATAAAAAGTAAAGTACTTTATTTTTAAAAAGAAATGCTCCAGGGTGATGTTCAGTCTGCAAAACAACTGTTTTTTTTTTATTTTTATAATTTTTTTATTTTATTTTATTTTTATTAATTATTGAAGATTTCTGCCTCTTCCCCGCCACCACCTCCCATTCCCCCCCTCCCCCAATCAAGTCTTCCTCCCTCCTCAGCCCAAAGAGCAAGCAGGTTTCCCTGCCCCTGGGAGGTCCAAGGACCACCCACCTCCATCCAGGTCTATTAAGGTGAGCATCCAAACTACCTGGGCTCCCCCAAAGCCATTACGTGCAATAGGATCAAGAACCCATTACCATTGTTCTTCAGTTCTCAGTAGTCCTCATTGTCCGCTATGTTCAGCGAGACCGGTTTTGTCCCATGCTTTTTCAGACCCCGGCCAGCTGGCCTTGGTGAGTTCCTGATAGAACATCCCCATTGCCTCAGTGTGTGGAATAAAATAAAATAAAAAAATAAATAAATAAATAAACATTGAATAAGACTCTTCACCTCTCAAAAAAAAATTTAAAAAAACATAAACTTCAACAAATACTTCAAGGAGTTTTAAAAATGGACAAAAAAAAAAAAAAAACAGCTCAGTGAACCTAAAGAAAGTAAACTCGGATAGGACATATGCCTGTGTGATACCCCACACACAAAAAAAAACAAGCAAACAAAAGGCTGAAATGGTGAAGACAATCCAGGAATTGAAAACTGATTTCACTGAAGAAAAATTAAGATGGAATCAAAATGAACTTTTTGTGCTTGTTAGTAATTTTTAAATGTTAACATAGCAAACCTGATTATGATGCATTTCTTTTTTTTGTTTGTTTTTTGTTTTTTGTTTTTTGTTTTTTCGAGACAGGGTTTCTCTGTGGTTTGGAGCCTGTCCTGGAACTAGCTCTTGTAGACCAGGCTGGTCTCGAACTCACAGAGATCCGCCTGCCTCTGCCTCCCAAGTGCTGGGATTAAAGGCGTGCACCACCACCGCCCGGCAGTGATGCATTTCTTAGCTAATCAAATTAAAGAAGTCTTAACCTGTAAAAAAAAAAAAAAAACTTTTATAAAATATAGAATAACTTAGAAAAATACATGATCTTATATCTAGAACAGAATAAAGAAGTGGTAACCTGGTAAATTGACTTATTTAACATTACCATTAAAGTGACCTTCTTCTCAAAGGAGTTTGGGTACATTCACAGATATTACTGTGAAGTCTGCATGAAACTTCACTTTAGAGAGGAATCCAGAACAAAAGCACAATCTGAATGCTGTAAAATATGTCTCAACACACAGATCAACGACACAGAATACAAGGCTTTCTAACCACATTTGTTGTTTTCTCATTGTAGAACAGTGTTGATCAAATTGTATAGCCTTCCAAACAATTGGCAAATTTCCAAACACAAAATGTCAATGTTTGGTGCAAGTTCATCCTTAAACAAAACAATCTCTGAATGTTTTTTCAGTGACTCATTTCTAACGGTTTCAATAATTTGCTGGATGTTTATTTTAAGATTATGTGGTGATGATCGTTATTTTTAATGGGAAATGATAGACTGAGAATTAGCTAATATTAAAATATGGTGCCATCACAAAGAAACAATGAGAAAACAAAAACATAAGTAATAAATAATTTAATGATTTCATGTAATCCATGAAGTCACAAAATCCGTGATCAGTTCTCTACAATCAGAGAGAAAAGAATGAGAAAAATAGTCACTCATGTACATCTAAATAAGAGAACAGAAGTAAGCCAAATGAAATTCTGGTTCTGTACTTAGGTGGGGAACAGCAACATCAAAAGCAATGAGTTCTTCCTTGATGACATTTTGCTTTCCTGATCAGAGATATGATAATGTCTATTCACATTGTAAAGGGAAATATACTTCAGTACATTTTCAGGTTCATGTACTAAAATTATCACAACTCTGACAAATCTCTAAAAATGTATGTAATCTCTGTATTCCATAGCATAGGCAAGTTGGCACATAAAATTAAGATCACAGAGAGACAGGTAAGTACTGTGGTCCTGCAGAACCTTCTAGATTTATTATCTAACGGCAACATAAATGATCCAGAAGTAAATATAAGCAGAAATTGAAGAGTTATGTTTTATTTCTAGTTCAGGGTGTCTGTCATACTAGCTAACTGTATACATTAAACTCTCCACAGATCTCATTTTTATGTACATATAAAAAGCAGAGTTGAAATTTCAGTATTATATATTTCTGTAAAATCTTTTGGGTATTGTAGACTGTGAATTTAAGAGTAAACTTTACATTATAGGGTAAATATACATTTCTGCTAGAATCAATTTATTTTTTACTTCTTTTCAGTTCATCGGATATATACATAGAAGCAAGAAAAGAAAAGAAAATATATTATTTATCTACAGAACTAATGCAGAATAAAATATTTGATTCATTTTCTATAGTTTATAAAGGCTTAGGTGAAATAGTGAACTATATGAGCATATCATTAAATTAGAGGGGAAAAATGACTGAACAGGGTAAAGTTACAGTGATCATCTGTAAATCAATTATAAGGATATCTTAATTTTCCATTTATTGTGAAAAATGCCTGATAAATTCAACTTGAGTAAAAAGAAAGGAGATAGGAAGATACATGAGTAAGTAGAGCGTCTTCCATGCAAACAAGATGCTTTAAGTTCAAATATCAAGAACATGTTAAAAAGGCAAAGACCAAGGTATGTATGTATAATCCCAGTCCTCAAGGGCTGAGATAAGTGGCTCCCTGAATCTCATGGCTATCTTAGTCTAGCTCAATTTGTGAGCCCTGGTATGCAGTGGAGGTGATCCCTGTTCAGAAACAAAATAAAGTAAAATATATAACATCTAAGAAAAATACTAGTTACCAACATTTGGCTTTTACCTGAACAAATATGAAAATGTTCACACTCTTATTTCACACAAAAACACACTCACATGCTCACACATACAGACACACACACAGAGACAGAGAGAGAGAGAGAGAGAGAGAGAGAGAGAGAGAGAGAGAGAATAAAAAGGAATTTTGGGGGGTTTCCCTTCCAGGAATTACAGACTGTCCTAGTGGGAATAGTATGAAAACAGAAACATCAAGCCTCTTTTGGCATTATGCTCATAGTCAGAAAACAAAGAATGATACTTTACTAAGCTCGTCTGATTTTGTTAATTTTATTTAGTTAAGGAGTCTAGCCAGTGGAATGATAACACCTATATTATGGGTTGCCTTTTCCACCTTAAATAAATATATTTAACAATTAATTATCTTAATAATTAATCTTTATTGCTCCGCAAAACATACACTGAAATTTATTTTCATGCTTATCTTAACTCCTGTTAACCATCATGATAATCTAACACAGGTAACAGAAAAGATGTTGAAGCAGAGATTTGTTACTGAAGCATAAGCTATTCAAATTTTCAGTGATATTGGAATATGTCCAAGGAATGAGAAAAAAATTCCAAAGGCATTTTCATCTATCTCTTGAGCATGACTCCATTGACAACACAATTAAGAGTGCATATTTTTCGTATGACAGAGCTTCTAGAGACTTTAGAAGCAAACAGTATCAACAGTTGAAGGAATTCATAGGTCTGTTGCAAGAATTTGAAAAATAGCAAAGATGGAGTGTATGGGTGGGTACTGAGTGAGAAAAAGGGAAGGGCAAAATGATGTAACCATATTATGATCTCAAAAACTACATGTTTTAGGAATTATATAATTTCAGTACTACACTCATTCAAATTAACCATTTTAATGAGAATAGCATAAGTCTAATATTAATAGTATGAAATATTTTCAACATTTTGCACTCAGTAATCCTATTTATAAATGAATCAAATGTTAAAATTTGTCTATACTACAAAGAGTGAACATGTAGATGGAGAATTGTCATAAAAATATTTGCAGACAATATAATCTCTTACATGATGAACAGAAGAATCTGCCAGTGAACTATTAGAAGTTATAAACACTTGCAGCAAGCAGCAGATTCTGAAATAAATGTAATCATGTCTTTTAATAAGATACATTATATATAAATATGTGTGTGTATGTTATGCTACTTCACTGCAGTGCTCTGTATAAGCACTGACACAAAAGGAGGAAGAGATTTTCAGAGACAAACTCAGAAAAATAGTTCAATATTTAATTTATAATAGAACATGCCATTTTAGCAGAATAAGTCATGAATTCAATAGCAATAATGAAAACAACAAAAAAGAAAAAGTTTAGTAGTGTAATGAGCCCTAGTGGTCATAGTAACTAGTATTGTTAAATTACTCTCTATGTGAATCTTTCCCACTTACAATCTGAACATAATCAAGAGCAAAATGTTCAACAATAAAACCAGATAAAAATATAATCAACATTTCATGATTACAGCAAATATTCATTATAATGTCATTTAATCACTTGTATTCAAATGCCTTCTTTATTTCCTGACTAGACTCTCTTTATTATTTATTTGTATATATTCATTTAACATTTTATTATTTGTCAGGCATCAGAATAAAGTCTTTATGCTTTGACCATATTGTATTATAGTATATTTAGCAAAAAGATAAAAAATGTAATTATTCCAAATACAAAATTAAGCCATCTAAACAATATTATGTTTTACTATTCTAATAATTATCAAAACAAATTAATTTGAAAGAAAACATTAGTAGTATCTAAATCTTACCAATGCACTTTCCCTTAAGAACTTCACACTTAAGAGATAAATAATAATTAAAACAGAAAACTCAAAGATAAAGGAACAAAGCCCTTCAAAATAAATATGAGAGCTAGAAGCTAATTTTCTTTGCTTTCTGAAGTGCAAATCTCAAATTTCCTAAGACAAACAAAATATTCACTATTTTTCAATAAGATTCAGGTAGAGATCACATTTATAGAATATCAATGAAACAAAAATAAGATGCACATCATTTTCTTATTCTTTTTTATTCTAGTAAATTCTGCATATGAATAATAATTAATACTTATTTAGTGAAATATACTTATTTTATTAAATTTACATATTTGTAATTCCATGATTTTTCTAAAGCATAACAATATTTTGTTCTAGCTTTTACTCAAAAATTCTTGATTATGCATTTATACCAGAGTTGTTTTATTTTTGCCTTCACTATGGGCACCTAATCTCTTGATCTCCTAATCATATGACCATAAGAAACACTAAGATTACGGATGAGAATGCAAGAATTTCCATTGTAAACTGACCTTGATTCTTCAGTGTAGACTGCCTGAGATGGTATAACTCTATAAAATTGTTATTATTGTTGAGGAAACACTATTTTAATCACCATAATGGAGGCTGTAATTTTATTTCTACCTTGAGGCCATATGGCTACAGTTTTCCCTCAATCCTTGGCAATATTTATTCTTTCTTGTTTATCAGAGAATTCCAACTGTGATGAAATAAAATCTCAACTTGTCTGACAGGTAAGGTCATTAAATATTTGTTTACCAGAATTTCTTGCCTATTTCATTTTTATTTGAAAAACAATTTTTAATTTTGTCAGCTCATATTTTATTGGAAATATGCATTCATTTTTTGAGTTGAAATTTCTTTTTTATAAGTTTTCTTAATTCTCAAGTCAAATAAACAGGGGATACAATCAACTGAATTTGGGTGTATACTTTTTCTTACACTTGTTTTGGTTTAATTTACAGAGCCAGAACCCTTTTACTTTAATACAATTTAAGTTATATTATTATTGCTACTAATTACTGAACACTTAAATCTTCTAAAGATACTATCTTATGCCTATATATTAAATTGCTTATTCTATGGATTCAGGTCTTGAAACTTGGAAGGCTTGCTGGTGTGAAGCTGTCTTTATTAACACCTCAAAAACAGCAATTTAGGGCTGGAGAGATGGCTCAGCCGTTAAAGGCTAGGCGTACAACCAAAAACAGCAATGTTTTATCATACTAACAAATATGTTTTTCTCCATCCTCCAACATTAATCTCTGGCAAAAACAAATATGTCAAATATTTATTTTTCCCAACTTTTACAGCAAAATATCTTTAATCCAAAAATATCACTTACCATTTTGCTAGATTGAACAGATATTGTGGCAGATATATCCTGTTTTTACAAAAGAAAAAGGTGATTAGCACAGGTACACATTTTCAAGAACAACAACATCATTTATAACATTACAAAACATATGCACAGAAATGGGGTGAATTGCCTCGGATCTTCTTATCACTGTATTAGGATAGCTCTCGGAGTCTGGAGTGACAATTGGCATTCTCTGACAAGAAACCCAAAAATTATCAGCCTTCAAAGAATTTTAGAAAAATATATTTGAGAAAAAACAGTGGTGGTTACTGGGAATGCTCACATCTGTCCCACACATGACTGACAAAGTGACAAAACACACACACACACACACACACACACACGCGAAAACCAAACCCACTAAGACTATCATCAATATTATGAGAAAGAAGAGTGGGGATGCAGGTTGTGCTGTCTTAGCAGTATTCTGCATTGGCCTGAAGTACACTGATCCTTTACTAGTGAGTCTGTCCCTGAGAGCTTTGCCTCATCTGGAGACCCATTGGACAAGCGAACATATACAGGTCCTAAATGAGGTCACACGGCTCCCAAAAAGCACCCACACCTTCTTTAAGTTTATAAGTGCAATGGTATTATCAAAATATTGTATCTTTGCCATTGTGATTGGAGTAAGTTTAAATCTCAAAATTCTTTTAGCATGTATTTTCCAAATGGATAAGTATTTTGGCTTTTAAAATGTATTCATGAACTATTTTTTTTCCAGAATAATCCTGTTTAATTCCAATCCCCAGTTTTTTTTTTGTTTTTTTTTTTTTAAACTGTGTTGTTTGACTTTCTTGTGTTTGGATTGTTTGTTTGTCCTGTGTATATTTCAACCCTCTCCTAGATATGTAGCTGGTCAAGACTTTTACCCATTCAATATGCTTTCTTCACTCAATTCATAGTGTCATTTACTACATAAAAGTTTGTTATTTTCAAGAGTTTCAATTGTTAATTGATGGTCTTAAGGCTTGTACTAGCCAGGTCTATTCAAAAATTTCCTTCTTGTACCTACAAGCTGAAACATATACCCTCCTTTCTTCTCTTTCAAAGTCAAGGTATCAGATATTATGTTAAGATCCTTGATCCATTTGGTTTAGAATTTTGTGAAGGAAGAGAGATAATCATCTAAATTTATTTTAATAAAAGTAGCCATGTTGTTTGTGCATATATACTGCTGTGCTGTTTGTGCAGTACAATTGTTGGAAATTCCATCTTTTCTAATGTTATAGTTGGTCTTCTGTTGAAGTGATAAAAAGCAATATGGCTTATTTAGTTTAAGCATCTCAGTCTACTATATAGGGAAGTCAGTGCAGAAACTCATATTAGGAACCTGAAAGCAAGGCCATGGAAGGCTTGCTCTCTAAACGTATCTTTTTTTCTTGTGTCACTCAGCACCACTGGCATTAGAAAGCCATTTTCCACAGTGGACTGGGACGTTCCCCATTAAAAATTAATCAAGAAAATATCCCCACAGAGTTGCCTACCAACCAGTCTGATGGATGCATTTTCTTAATTAACATTCCCTCTTCACAGATGATTCTAATTTGGGTCAAATTGAAAAAAAAATTAACCAAATTCTAGGGTATATTTTTGTGCTCTGTCACAAACAAGGTGCCTTAGGGTTGTCAATTTTATTCTCCTGTATAATATTTCTGTTTTACTGTCAGTTAAAATACTGCTTTTATTATTATTGCTTTGCTGTATAACTTGAATTCAGGTATCCTCACTGAAGAAGACCCCAGAACAGTAGGCTCCCTCCCGGACTACGGATTAGGCACAAACCACAATCACCAGTTTTCAATGATATCCTTTGTTAAATGGGGGAGAAAAGTTAATTTTTAAGAAGATGAAAAAGAGGAGGTCTGTGTTAGAATAGGCTAGGATATGGTAGTAAAGGAGACAGAGGGCGAGAGAGAAGGAAAAGGGACATGGGAAAGTGAGAAGAGGTATTTCTTCCAGAGAGACAAATGATTGTCACTGGATGGGAGACAGACATGCCACATAGGCAAATGGTGGTGCATAAAGGTATAGCAGGAAACGTTGTGTTAGCATGAGATGTTTAATTTTAATTGGGAATATTAATTAGTTCAGCTAAAGAGGGTTTGTGAGAGCTAAACTTTGGTAGTCAGCCTCAGGAGGAGAAAATGGCCAAATAAGTAAGTAGAATTTAGTGACTAGCCTTAGGAATGGAACCTAAGGATTTTTAGCAATGCATAGGGAATGGGGGAGAAGGGCAAGGCCTGCCAGAGCCACGTGCTCAGATGGGCTAGTGTCCCTTCAATAACTCCAGGAATTGGTTTTTCCTTTCTACCATATGGGCTCCAAATATCAAATCAACTCATCAGGTATAGTAGTAATTACCTTTATCAAATTGGTGGTGAAGCAGGAATTCGAGGTGTTTCTTCCAAGGTATGCTGCCTGTTCTTAATATCCTAAATCTGTTTATTCTGCTCAACTAAATAATTTTTCAAATTAAAGAATATTTTAATTTTATTATTCTTCCTACCTAATTAAGTAAAATAAATTTAAGCTTCATATAATTTTTACTTTAAAATTTTTATTTAAAATATTATTTTGCATAATATATTCTGATCATCATTCACTTCCCCATCTTCATCTGATTTATACCTGTCTTTGAACCCATCTATTTCCAAGCTTGTTCTTTCTTTCTTTTTAATAACAAACAAACAAACAACACCAGGCATTTAAGAACAAACAACTCAGAAACAAAAAAGGAAAGTAAAAAAGAGAAAATCACATAAGCACATATATACACAAAGGTATGCACAAAATCAGAACCCAAAGAAACAGAGTCAGAAACCATAACGTGTTCAAAAGGAAAGTTTAAAAAATGCCCAAACAAAGCAGTATGAGACTCTTTCCCACCAAATCTATGGAAATACGACTAAGTTCATTTGTTAAGAGTTGGCTAATGCTGGGAATGGGGTTTGCCCTTAGAACTCAATTGGGAAAAGCTAATTTTCCTTTCTAAGCAATTCAACTGTAGATAATTTTGTGAGAAGGGGTGGAAGCTCATGTCCAGTTCCACTGTCAGTACCCCATTTCACTTGAACCTATGCATGCCCTGTTTATATTGCCACAGTCTCTGTGAGTTCAGATACACATATAAACTCTTGTATCTGGAATACACTTTTTCTTTGATGTCATTCATCCCCTCTGGGTCTTACAGTCTTTCTGCCTCCTCTTTCCCCTCTCTGACCCCAGAGGAGAGGGGTTTGATGAAGACATCTTATTTTCTCTGTGTATTCCAAAGCCTTTTGCTCTTTTTACATTGTCCAGATTAGTTACCTTTGTACTGTAGGAGGAAGCTTCTCTGATGATGACTGAATGAGATACTGCTTCATGAGTATACCTGAACATCATTAGAAGTCTTTTATTGCTATTTTCCTGTAGTAGAACAATAGTATTTGATTTTCTCATAAGCCCAAGGCCTATCTAATTTCAGGTAATGGCCAACTGTGATGATATTTTGTTTATGATCTAACAAATAAAGCTTGTCTGAAGATCAGAGTGTAGAGCTAAGTAAGCCACTTGAGGCCAAGCAATGATGGCACATATCTTTAATCCCAGCACCCGGGAAACAGGCAGACTATATCAAGACTACCCTTGGCTACATGAAGTTGATCCAGTCTAAAAGAGAAACAGAGCTCACACACAGGTGATGCTAGCACTTGGGTTCACAAGCCTTTAATCCCAGCAGTAGGAAGGTGGAGGCAGGAGTGCTATGGCTGGATACAAGGCAGGAGCAGGTAGTAACTCATTGCATTCAGCCTGTGCAGGCAGTCTGGATACAAGGCAGGAGGAGTGTATGGCTGGATACAAGGCAGGAGGAGGTAGTAACTCGTTGCATTCACCCTGTGCAGGCAGTGTGAGCAGCAGTCAGTCCAAGGTTGTTACAGTCTAGGTAGTCTGTCTGAAGATGCAGTCTGAGACAGAAGTCTAAAGACAGGATCACACCTTTGTTCTGAACAATGGTAGAGGTAATAACTCTAGTGACTGGTTGCTTTGCTTCTCTGATCTTCAGCAATAAACTCTATATCTGACTTTGGGTTTTTATTATTAAGACCAATTACAAATTGCATTATAGCCACCCTAGCGGTGCTAGGCATTAATTACATCTCATGGAGTGGGCCATATATCTGATCATATAGTTGTTTTTGAACATTCATTATTTCTGCTTTTATTAACTATATATCCCAATGTGTCATGTTCAAATATGAAATCTTTATTTTTTTTTATTAAATTTGAATGTTTTAGGCATTCTAATTCACCATTCCATTTAAAAGACAGGATATAGAAATATATCCCTTTATTGTAGAAATAACAAAACTGTTCTCCATTTTACATTTTTTCTTGATCTCCTGGGCCACATTGATTTTTCATTAAAAATATACAGCCTATTCAAAATCTTTCAACACTGTATTTGCTATTAGTTCTCCTGATTATATTTTGTTACAAATGTCTGAGTGACAAATATTCCTGATAACTTTTCTATTTTACTGCTATACACCCAAATCTAATTGTTCCATAGGATCAGCTATTACCTTATCAAAATATCATTGGGTTCTTAAAACACTTAAATTTCTTGAGTAATAGCATATTGAGTTTCAAAGTATTTCATCATCAACATATGCATCATTCATTGCCTTATATGCTCATACTAATTTTAAAATCAATTTCTTTGTGCTTTGAGACTCATGTATTTGTAATACAGAATATAATATTCCAATGAAAATGCTGCATTCATTTTACTTAGAAATGATAAGTGAATTGCAATGTACAATTGATTTAATGACAGAGTTATTATGTTCAGTATCCCAATTAGATTGATTCAAGAGATTTTTACACTGTAAGTGCTTTACTTTGAAAGTCAAAAAGTGCTTTCATTGAATACTTAAACTCTTAGATTTGTAGATTTTACAGAATATTATCATATTTATTTGTACGAAATCAAATTTTCTAATCAATATGTGTAACTATTATGTAAATTACATTGATAATATATTGGGATTCATGTCCATGAATAATTACTTAATTAGTTCCAGTTAAAACAACTATATTTGATAAAAATACAAGTTTATTGTATATTGACTACACCCTTTTATATTATACTTTTAAATGATCCATATGTAATATTGACATACTTCAGAGAAAATATGCTGCTTTATTAAAAATCTAAAAGACAGTGGCTAAATAGTTGGGATAATGACTAAAACTGTTTGTTAATTTTCCACAAGATCAGAGTTTAATTGTAAGAAATCATGGGGAAAAAAAAAAAGAAAGAAATCATGGGGAATAACTGACAACTGTCTGTAAAGTCAACCCCAGATAATTTGACACCTATTTTTAGGCTCAACAGTCATTAATATATAATGTGAGCACACGTACACATACACTCACTCACACACACACACACACACACTCACATGCACACACATACACACATAAACACATATTCATTCATACATTTTTAAATTACTGAAAAATTAGAAGACCAACTACTCATGAAAATTTTCCTATTGCTCTGTGTAGACAACACTAGACCTTTGTCAGTATAGCCTTTTCCCTTGGAAGTGAATGGTTCTCATTTAAATCTAAGCATACAGCTACTTACCTAAGGCAACTATCAAGTCAAATTTTATGTCAATGTCCATACCTGTAAATGATTCAGTAATGGTTCTTGACTTATTATGCTTCTCTGTTTCTGTTATCTCATTTTTGTTCATGAATTAAGAGACTAAACTATCAATAATTTACTGGAAACTGTTCTGCAGGGTGCACGCTTTGTATTGTTGAGATTTCCGAGTCTCAGCATAACATCCATTCTTATTCTTTGCCTAGGAAGTTCAAGTGATGTTCATCTCAGTCTGTATTTCTTACAACTACAACTCACAAAGGAAATTTTGAAACACATCCTGCTTCAAGTGAAAGGGGAAACTTAGTCCAGACTATTCACGTAGTTCTTCTGTATCTGGAGCTACTGCGGTTCAAACAAGTATATTTTTTTAAGGACAGGCAACAAAGGAATGTAGATGATATTCAGGGTTGCATAAGGACTTTTATTGAAGTTATAACTAAAATGATTCACTTAAAAACTTAATTTGTATATCCTGCATGTGACTTTATTCAAAAGATGCTTAATGTATAATACTCTAGTTAAAATCTGACAGGCATGAGTAATTGCATTTAGTAGTATGTACTAATTATTTGCCAAAATAATCAGGTATTTCTCTAATTTTTACCCTGTCTTATTTATTATTCTAGTCAAGTGTATATTAGAAACCCCAAGCCCCCCCAAATAAGCAAAAATACTATTGTAATAGAACTGTTCAAAATATTTTGCTGTTATTAATTTTATTTTTGAATTAAAGTGTAATTATAGCATTTCTCTTTTCTTTCCTTTATCCAAATCCTTCAATATACCTTTCTCTATTGTCATTCAAAGTCATGGCATCTTTTTCATTTATTGTTATTGAGTGTATATAGAATCATGCATATATATATATATATTCCTAAATATAATTACCTCAACCTCTATATTATTTGTATGTTTTTTCAAATATCTGCATTTGATAATGGAAAACTGATTATTGAGCTCTTCTATGTGTAAGATCTTTCCTGTTCCTCAGTTCCTAAAGTTCTTCATGGAGAGCTGAGTCCTTGTGTTGCTTTTCCTATACACTTTAGTAGGTTCATTCGTGTTGTACTTGTTGAGCTTAAATACATTATGACTAAGGATATCAGACTAATTCAATGACTAAAGTAGTGGAGATTTCCTTTTATATTTTTAGTAATCATGTGAATTCTCCACACACATCATATATTATTACCTAAACTAATGTGTTTGAATGAATACATTAAAACATATTCTAATATAACAAGAAAAGCAATGTTGCACAATTTGCATACACCAAAAGAAAATTGAAGCCATCTATTTTTGGCATAAATGAGTATCACAATTAAGTTTTACTCTGAGAATTTCTGTTCAATCCATCAAAATTTGAGATGGATTGGTTTTGACCACTGTTCAAGAACCAAGGCATGTGGTAGGGCGAATGTAGCATCACAGGAGTTTACCATATAAAATAGGGAATTAAAGGTAAAAACATAAGATGAATATATACCTAACTCTGGTACATGTTTTCTTCAAATTCATAACTGTGATAAATAAAAAGAAACATGTAACAACTTGTTCTCCAGAAGCAACATTCAGAACATTGCCTACTGTTTTATTTTTCCTAATAATCATTATCTCTGTAAAACAGTAACTTCCTTCTGCATTTAAGATAATAGAATTCATACAAGAACCCCTGGTGTCATGTATGAGACAATTGAATTGAAATCACAGGTTTCACAAAGGAACTCTGTGTTAGTTTTCTGTGGAATAAAATGAAACATTTTTTTTTACCTATCTCTAAAAGAAGGGGTAAGTAATTAGATTTCAAGATGTATAATTATAGATAATTAACAAAAATTAACACAATTTATGGCAGTTATGCTAAGTGCAGACACTCTTTCTAGCTCACCAAGAAAATACTGGTGCACTTTATAGTGGCCCCAATATAAAACTAGAACTTAAACATAACAAGAAAAATATTGAATTAATAGAAGTTGAGAAAATAATCTAAAACAGTCAGTGAAGAACTTTTAATGCTTGAAGTAACTTACATTATTAATGAGAATAAGAAAGTTTAAATTTCAATGATCGTCTTGCCCAATATAAAAAAACATTATGACAAAATTCCAAAAACTGAAAATACAGATATTCAAATTATGATTTGGATGTATCATGACAAACCTTCTGACACCTACAATGTAAAAAGATACATGAAAAGAATGAATTTATGAGCCATTGTATCTAATATGTTTTACCTCATCATTAATAATTGAATTTTTTAGAAAAGTAACACTGAGGAACTCTTACTTGTAAGCACAGATGTGAATGAAGAGAAGGGAACACAGAACCTTGACTGTAGTTTGAGTATAAATCTTGATTATGATAAAGAACTTAATTAGTCATAAATCACAATTCTGGCATATTGGGCTTGATATTAAAACAGTACAATGCCATTTTTTCCTCAAAAGAGCATCATATGAAACAAGTGCCCACATAGGGGGTATAAAACATACTCATTTGAAAACTTCACTTAAAACTTACAAAGCAATATATTATCATTGTTAATTCTAGATAGAGAATACATGTACATGGCACGGTGAAGAGAATAAGAATTAGATTCATAGCCGGGCGGTGGTGGTGGTGGCGCACGCCTTTAATCCCAGCACTCGGGAGGCAGAGGCAGGCGGATCTCTGTGAGTTCGAGACCAGCCTGGTCTACAGAGCTAGTTCCAGGACAGGCTCCAAAGCCACAGAGAAACCCTGTCTCAAAAAACCAAAAAAAAAAAAAAAAAAAAAAAAAAAAAAAAAAAAAAAAAAAAAAAAAAAAAAAAAGAATTAGATTCATTTAAAATTTAGGAAAATGTGAATGTGGAAAGTAAAGTAGAACAGACAATGTTTAAGCATCTCTGAGAACAAAGCTCTTAAAATATATTCTGAATCAAATAGAGTGAAATGTTTAAATTTGATAAGCTCATATTGAATATTAAAATTACTTTTTCTACAAGTGCATAGTGGGCATTAAATACATTTTTACTTCTCTTTATATTTTTGATATCTTTTATAAATGTAAAAAACTAACGTTTTGAGTTTATTTGATAGTTATTAAATTTTGATGTTTCATGGACAGCCTGGTACTTATTATTCCGTAGTTATTCCTTAGTTCTTTTTACTATTACTTGACTATGTTCATGTAATTTGGAGAGTTGGTTACCTTGGTCTTCATTTTTGGTTAAAATCTAAGGCATCTCAGGTCTTTTGATTGTGTTGTTCTCTTCCTCTATACTTCTGCACAGAGAACAACAATCTCATTCTCCAATTTGCACACCTGAACTTTGATCGATAATGCTATAATTTTAAGGAATATTATTTTTCAATGATGTTCACAGAAGGACAAATGCTCTTCCAAAAAAAATGTGTGTTGTTCCCTTTCACTGAAATTCCCTGTGTCCTGTGTCACTGTACCTGTAAACCCAGAAGATAATTACTCAAAACCAATAGTTGAACACAACATATATATATCTAACTCTTTATTTATTAGATGTATATATTTTTTTCTTGTGAATGTTGTGCCTTCTTCTCTGTACATGCAACACATATGATTAGATTCTGTAAAGATAAGAAGAGTACATCAGATGACCTGGAAATTATGATAAAGATAGTTGTGCAGCACCATGTGGATGCTGTGCATCAAATCCAGCTTCTCTGAAAGAGCTTAAAGGTTTTCTTTTTAGGTTTTGAGATTATAATAAATTACTCCATTTCCCCTTCTTTTTTCTGAACTCATTCCTATATCCTTTCTTGTTCTCTATCCAACTCATAGCCTCACGTTTCATTCGTTGCTCACACTAACATGTACATATATACTCCTAAAAGGATAAGGACAAGAAGTTCAGTAGGTGGAAAGTTGCTCTTATGTGTGCTTTCAGGACTGAAAATTTGCTAGTGTATAACCCATTCACATACTCTTTCCTCAGGAAATGTATTACTCCTTTTCCAGCATTCTTAGTGGACTGTACATTTTGTAGGGTTGAGTACTTATGGACGTTCACTTTTTATCCTTGCCCAACTCGTGTTTAGAGAAACTTTATGGATATAGTTTCAGGCATGTCTATGAGGCAAATCTGTAAAAATACTTTCAATTTTAAAACTGTATTTGGGTTATTTAGAACCATCCTTTGTGGATAGATGCATTATGAGTACAAAATATTACTGTTGAGTGATATGTGTGACTCACTATTGTGTAGTATCATGGAAAGTTCCTTGTCTTCAGTAAGAGCAACTGAAAACCAATGCAGACTGTTGACTTTTTGTAATATTGTTTGAAATGAGAAATTATATCGAACACCCTACTTTTGTTCATGCTAAGCCCTGAATTTAATTTACTTTTTTCCTAGAAAGTAAATGTATTTAATATTTAATTTTCGCTTGATGCTCCTAGAGATAGTGCTAAAATGAATTTCTTGAAATGTGAATATGTTTGATATCTGCAATAGATAATTGATAGATGATATAGAGATGATGGAAGCACTGAGAAAAGATATAGGAAGCTTAATGGTGTTGGGATGTTACAGTAAATGAATACACGTAAGCAGACATCTCCTGCCCCATGGTATTTCCCTGCAAGTTCATTAAGACTTTTCTTTTTAATTTTCAACACATGCAAAGGCAAAGGCAATTCAATCCTCATAGGAAGCTCAATTGTGTCTAATCTTTGTAAGTCACAGTTGACCATAGGAGACTCTACTACTGGATACTACTGGGTTATCCTAGTCCAGAAAGGGATTTCTTCAAAACATTAGTAAGGAAGCCATCATCTCCTCCAGCAGTTCTACTTCTCATCATTTCTCTAAACTCTGGGAAACAGGAACTTAAAACCATATTTGCATTTTCATCTTCATAACATCACTATTCACAATGATCAAACTGAAAACAGTATCTAAATACAAGTGTCTGTATATCAATGTGAGTTCACACAAACTATCACACACACACACACACACACTGGAGGGCAGGAAGAATAAGAGAGAATCAGTCTTAAAAATTGTTTAAATATATGCTTGTAGTGAATGCATGATACTGTCTAGGTGTCCTGAAGTTCATTTCATTGCCTCAATGTATTGTACAACACCATAGAATGCTATTAGAGTCGGTCTACGCCATTGATTCTTCCAGGAATGTTGAACATTTTGTTGTTTTATACAGAGGTGAAGATGGATAATAGCAAAAAATGAATGATTTAACCACTGATAACAACAGTTGTGGTGACAAAGAGTAGAACAAATAGTACAGCACAGCATTTTACCTGTGAGAAATACTGCATTCTCATTCAATTGATTGTTAATGTGATTTTCTACTGTCTATTAAGTAATTTATTAGTCAGATATTGTTCAAATTGATTTTATTTATCTAATTTAGAAGATTTTCATTAACCTATATTTAGTTTTTGAACTATCTAATTTGACAAATTTAAAATCAAGGAAAATAACGCTCATTTATTTTTCAATATATTAAAGTTATATGCAAAAAAACTCAGTCCAGTGCATTTTTATGGATTGAATAGGCTTTAGAAATACACCTATATTATATGTGGAATGAAATAGAAACGCATGTTTGTAAATCAGAGGCTTTCATGTGCTGTTCTCCAGTTCCTACAACTTAAGCGCAATGGAAAATAAAGTTTGATTTGAAACAGGAAGCACAGAAGCAAATATTCACCTTGATGAAGTTGTTCGTGTGAATTTAATGTTCCTGCAATAGTACAGCTGGAGGTCTGGGTACAGAGGTTTAAATTTTTTTTTTTTTTTGTAAGAACAGTCACTCCACGGTAATAAACTCTTTAACACGTTTCCCTCCAGTGCCCTTTGGTGAGAACTCATTTTGAGAGTATGGTCCTCCTTCACCTTTCTTGGTGAATGCTAATACTGTCAAGAGAATCAAAGAACTTTGATCCTCTGAGGTGTCTGGGGACTGTTGCTCTCTCCTGGTTTCATTAGAGCTGAGAAGTTCTCAGAATTCTCTAGGGACCACAGTCATGCTGGGCAGATCAGCTATGAGCAATGTGAACTCCGAGTCTCACTTTGAACTTCAATACATTGCTGGATTGTGATGTTTAGCAGATAACTGGTGGTGATTCCTGGTGAATTAGTGTTGATTCATAATATGTAGTATTTTTAGATTCCATAGACATTTTTAAGGCTCTACATTTTCAAGATTGATTATAAAAACAAATAAATTCTTTCATATTTTGAAAGTCAGATTATATTTATGTTTTCCATTATAGCAAAATGTTTACATATTGTAAGCCATTTAGCGATGCTGGAGAGCAATAAATTTGAAAACATAATTAATACCAAGATTAAAATCTACGTCCAAGTTTTCAATGATAATGAATATTTAGATTTAAAGGTGGGTTAGTTGTTTGAAATGATCGTTAGCTTTCTTCTCCATAACACAGCACTCCTTATTTACAGGGCTTTGATGATAAATCTGAAAGTAATTCAGAAATTCGATTAAACACAATTAATTAAACATGTTACTTAAGTTTTAATCATGGTGCACTCAATAAGATATGAGTAGAAGCCTAATTGCCTCCATGTGATTTATATTTTGTCACCTTAGAACTCTCTTAGTAGGTGTGTGTCCTCAAGGGTAATTTGAAAAGAAATGCTCTTCAGGCTTGGCAGAAGTTCACCCTGGATTCTGTTGTAATAGTGGCACTGGCAAATACACTTAATTTCAGCCAGTTCAAGTGTATCAATATATAATCACTAGTGCATAGAAAAAGTCACCTGTTGTGCCATTGTTAATCTACAAAAAAACTTTCTTTTCCATTAAGGAGACTGAATTCAAGGCACCCTAAGAATCAAAAGTACAGAAGAGTCCATGATTTAGTTTCTGCTTCCTATTTACTAGGAGAAACAGTGATTACTCTATTTTTGAGACTTGATAAAAAAAATACATCAACTTCACAAATAAATAACTCTATTCTGTTTTACCATCAGTTCACTTTTCTATATGAGAAAAAATGGTTGCCTGACAATTCAGTATTTATCAGGCCTGAAAACATGGCAATATTTCAGACACGTAGAAATGAATTTTGGAAATATTTCTAAAAAATGTTATTCATTTGCTAAGACAATACTTTTGTTGGAGGAGTCAATATCATGTAGATTATATTTTATTTAGATTAAGTGCATGTTTGTCATGAAAAAAAAAATAATTATATAACACATTCTATCCAAGAGTCTTATTTCTGTGCATTGTCTGTTTCTATTAAACAGTAGATCTTCTTGTAAAAGTAAAGCAGTAAAAATAGAATGAATTGATAGGGCATCAACCAATATTATCCAGGATCCATCATTTTTCTAAAAAATACTATAAAATGAAATAAATGAGCAACAAATAAGAAGTACAAAATTATAATAAAGGTAATGTACTAAAGTCTATGTAATTTGAACTAGTACATAGCACTGAAGTGGAGTGTTTCATTTGATTGGATATGTTTATCAGGGACATGATAAACATTCAATACACAGTAATATTCTGGAATTCAGTCATAGTTTATTATTCCTAATCTTGTGTATTTTCTTAATAAAAATAGTGTTATAAAGGTACCTGGTGTCCTTACCTGTTTATCTGATTGACCTAGAGAGAAGTACACATTCCACCTAGCTAGCTTATCTCATCTATGGACCTTCTCATGCAAAGGATCTGAAAAAGCAAGAGAACAAAACCAAAAGAAAAACATTAACAACAACCAACCAAATGACAAAATAAATCAGAATTATTAAAAAAAAAATATACCTAGTACAGACAGGTATTTGACCCTGGTAAGTAGGCAGCAATGGAGAAAGGTTCTTAAAAGACTCAAAGGAGTGCCGTCTTGTAGATCATTCTACGTGCTTTGAAGTGCTTCCTTTACCAGACCAACCTTTGACAAATGCAACTTAGATGGGGAATTCAGAAAGAAAGTCAGCGAGGTACGCATATTTACCCTGGCACTTGGGATGTTGATGAAGGTGGCTGTCTGATATTAAGGCCAGGCTGATCTACAGAGTGAGTTCTAGGACAACCAGAGTTACTCAGAGAAGCCCTGTGTTGAAATAAATAGTCGATACATGGATGATAGATAGATAGATAGATAGATAGATAGATAGATAGATAGATAGATAGATAGATAAATAGATAGGTATAGGTAGGTATATATAGAGATAGACAAACAGGCAGACGAGCAAATAAATAAATAGAAAGAATGACAAATCAGGAAAATCAGTAACACACTTACAAACCAGAAAATGTTGCATTTTAACTAATTGTAATGATATGAGTATTTCCTAAAATACTTGATGAATTAAAATTTACATCTAATGTAAGTTATTAAGAAACACCAGTACTAAGGTATGCATAGTGTGTCTTTGCCAAATGTTTAGAATCCTTTGGGGTTGACTCAGCTTCATGACAAAGAGAAAAAAACGAAGCTCACATACTTCCTGTCTCTTTATGTAGAATGTTTTCAGATTGTCAACAATAAGGTAGCACCAGATGTATGTGCTTTATGACTATTCCTCAAATTAAATCAAACTTCAAAGAAACAACTAATTGAAGAAAGGGGCATTCATAGGTACCATTTCTTTGTATTTTCTCTTTTCTAATATGCTGGATCATTTGCTTCATTTTCATTTCTTAATTTTCTCTTGTTTGCTTCTGTTAAAGATCATGGAAATAAGAAATATCAAGACCATGTGAGTCACTGAACTTGAGTATTTAATGTCACTGGTTTTGTGATTATACAGAAAAATATATGCTTCAAGTAGAGCATTCTTAGGAATAATTGGCACATATTTTGGCACTCTCAGGCACCTTTTCTAGATTCCAGCACCCATATGGAGGACCTCACAATTGCTCAACCTTCTGAACCTTCCATACTATGGACACAGGAATATCTAACAACATAGAGAAAAATATACATATACATAGTTTCAAATGCAGATAAAATTTGAGTAGAAATCTTTCTAACATTGATTGAAAACACCAGCTAGTGCTATCAAAAATTTATACAATAATATTCATTCTTCATAAGCTCTTTTCCAAAATATGGGCAATGCTATGATATTATAGAAACAGTGTTTGTTCAGATTTAAAATTTATTATATATTATTCTATATGATATTCACATATTTAAAATATATAAGTACATTTTGCTTTTCAAACATATCACAATGAAGCTAGAAGAAAAATTCAACATTGAAGCTCTTCCATGAAAATTGAAGCAAGAACAATTATATAATTATTGTATGGTTAACCTGATTTATGTTTTGATATCCTGTTGTGGCAAAAATATAAAGAGCCAAGAACAAAAGGATAAAGGGAATTAAGAAGTTATAACAGAAACAATATACTGTTTTTATTCAAACATTGCATAGGTCTTAGCTGCATAATTTTATAGTTCTCAATTGGCATGTCAGACTAACAGTGATCATGATCAGTTGTGTGGTTTAGTACACGCTGAACAATACAATAGGGCCTCATTTGTAGAACCCTGCAAGGGTTTTCTTCACCATATATACTTTATAATAGAGCTGAAATGTGGAAATTGAGATTAAAATTTCTAACATAGAATAAGGGGAAAACAAAAAATATAGACAAAAGGAATTTATAAGAGGTCTTTGATGGATTGGGTATGTTAGGTGGTATAGACCAAACCAAGCTTTATTGCTTTCCCATTCTGTGCATAACGCTTGGGAGAGACAGAGAAAGATTTACATGTAAACTGAATAAACGCTGTGAAAGTAACAAGAGAAGGTACCAGGAGGATGAAAAGACTAGATATGGGAAAATGTATTGAGTGGAATAAAGTTTCATGGATGTATATAATAACAAAACTGATTCTGCCAAGAGATAATTCTATAAACTTAAAAATTCAGGTCAAAGTTTGTTTCCCAAAACTCCTTAGAAATATATTAGAAATGAGTTTTTTATGAGAAAACCCAGACATAAAATAAAGAAGAAAAAATGTCAGTGTTCATATTGCAGGGATCCCAACCTAGAAAAGATAGTAATGTTTTAAGCAATTCTTTCCTGGTGCTGTCTGGAGATATATATATATAGGTATAAGAACAAAAAGCTTAAATTTCTAAACACTGTTCAGAATATGCAAAATTTTAATAGAGAAGTTGAAGTATCGTGTAACAATGAAGAATATAAAGTGACCGTAGCAGTCAACAGAAAACATGCCTTTTTATGAACATTAAAAAAGAAATCCATACCTGAGAGCTATGGTAAAATATAAGTAAACAAAAATAGCTTAAATTTCTTATAAGTTTAAGAATCTTGATTACTTCATCTATCTAGTAAATGATTTAATAATCATAACATTCTATGAAAAACAAAGTGGACATAACAGAATGAGTGTGTTTTATCTAGATTTTGCCTACAAAATATTTAAAAGTTAAATCACTGTTCAATAAATTTAGCTATCTCATTTACAGGATAGACAATACCTGCCAATATTATTATTTCCCAGAGAAAAATTATATATTACAAATAATTCTAAATATAAGAAGACACTAATTATCATTATGTGGTGTAAGTCAATTTAAATTCAGATAAAACCATCTACTAATCAAGAGACCAGAAAATTCACTTTCTTCATTTGCCCTACCAAACTTGTCCATTATAGTAAACATTTACACACAGTAACACCATTGAAAAATTATCTAATATAATAATATACTTTGGGGCCAAAAGTGAACTACTGAAAATGTATCTTGCAAGTGTGTGATTATGCATAGAATGCAAATTGGTTTAAAAATACCTAACTTAGTTATTTACACATATATTTATATATTATACTTACATATTTAAACAGATGATAATATAGGATTAAATTTA